>NC_053025.1:137475461-137775461 GCF_003073215.2 Triticum urartu | reverse complement strand
GCTTTGGAGGTGGAGATCAAAGGCACAAAATGATGATGGCCATATCATGTCACATATATTGATTGCATGTGATGTTTATCTTTTATGTATCTTATTTTGCTTAGTACAGCGGTAGCATTATAAGATGATGCCTTACTAAATTTCAAGGTATAAGTGTTCTCCCTGAGTATGCACCATTGCGAAAGTTCTTCGTGCCGAGACACCATATGATGATCGGGTGTGATAGGCTCTACATTCACATACAACAGGTGCAAGATAGTTTTGCACATGCGGGATACTCGGGTTAAACTTGATGAGCCTAGCATTTACAGACATGGCCTCAGAACACTGGAGACCGAAAGGTCGAACGTGAATCATATAGTAGATATGATCAACATAGAGGTGTTCACCATCGATGACTACTCCATCTCACGTGATGATCGGACATGGTTTAGTTGATTTGGATCACGTATCATTTAGATGACTTGAGGGATGTCTATCTAAGTGGGAGTTCTTAAGTAATAAGATTAACTGAACATAATTTATCATGAACTTAGTCCTGATAGTATTTGCATATCTATGTTGTAGATCAATAGCTTGCGATGTAGCTCCCCGTTTATTTTTCATATGTTCCTAGAGAAAAATAAGTTGAAAGATGATAGTAGCCATGATGCAGACTGAGTCCTTGATCTAAGAATTATCCTCATTGCTGCGCAGAAGAATTATGTCCTTGATGCACCGCTAGGTGACGGACCTATGGCAGGAGCAGATGCTGACGTTATGAACGTTTGGCAAGCTCGATATGATGACTACTTGATATTTTAGTATGCCATGCTTTACGACTTAGAACCGGGACTTCAAAAACATTTTGAACGCCACGGAGAATATAAGATGTTCCAAGAGCTTGATATTTCAGACTCATGCCCGAATCGAGAGGTATGAGACCTCTGACAAGTACTTTGCCTACAAGATGGAGGAGAATAGCTCAACCAGTGAGCATGTGCTCAGAATTTCTGAGTACTACAATCACTTGAATCAAGTGGGAGTCAGTCTTCTAGACAAGATAGTGATTGTCAGAGTTCTCTAGTCACTATCACCAAGTTACTGGAACTTCGTGATGAACTATAATATGCAAGGGGTGACGAAAATGATTCCCGAGCTCTTCGCGATGCTAAAATCGGCGAAGGTAGACATGAAGAAAGAGCATAAAGTGTTGATGGTTAACAACACCACTAGTTTCAAGAAAAGGGGCAAAGGAAAAGAAAGGGAACTTCAAGAAAGAATGGCAAGCAAGTTGCCACTCCCGTGAAGAAACCCGAAGCTAGACCTAAGCCTAAAACTGAGTGCTTCTACTGCAAAGGGAATGGTCACTAGAGGCGGATCTACCCCAAATACTCGGCGGATAAGAAGGATGGCAAAGTGAACAGAGGTATATTTGATCTACATGTTATCGATGTGTACTTTACTAGTGTTCATAGTAACCCCAGGGTATTTGATATCGGTTCAGTTGCTAAGATTAGTAACTCGAAACAAGAATTGCAAAAGGAACAATGACTAGTTAAGGGCGAGGTGACGATGTGTGTTGGAATTGATTCCAGGGTTGATAAGATCACCATCGCACACTCCGTCTACCTTCGAGATTAGTGTTGGACCAAAATAAATGTTATTTGGTGTTTGATACGCCCATTTTGCATCATGTTTTTATATCTATATTTATTGCATTATGGGCTATTATTACACATTATGTCACAATACTTATGCCTATTCTCTCTTATTTTACAAGGTTTACATGAAGAGGGAGAATGCCGGCAGCTGGAATTCTGGGCTGGAAAAGGAGTAAATATTAGAGACCTATTCTGCACAACTCCAAAAGTCCTGAAACTTCACGGAAGTCAGTTTCAGAATATATAATTAAATATTGGGCGAAGGAAGCACCAGAGGGGGGCCACCCACCATCCACGAGCGTGGGGGGCGCGCCCTACCCCCTGGGCGCGCCCCCTGCCTCGTGGGCTCCTTGGCAGGCCTCCGGTGCCCATCTTTGGCTATATGAAGTCTTTCGTCCTGGAAAAAAATCATAAGCAAGCTCTCAGGACGAAACTCTGCCGCCACGGGGCGGAACCAATCTAGGGCTCCGGCGGAGCTGTTCTGCTGGGGAAACATCTCTTCGGGAGGGGGAAATCATCACCATCGTCATCACCATCGATCCTCTCATCGGGAGGGGGTAAATCTCCATCAACATCTTCACCAGCACCATCTCCTCTCAAACCGTAGTTCATATCTTGCATCTGTTATTTGTCTCAAAACCTCAGATTGGTACCTGTGGGTTGCTAGTAGTGTTGATTACTCCTTGTAGTTGATGCTAGTTGGTTTATTCGGTGGAAGATCTTATGTTCATATCCTTAATGATAATTGTTACTCCTCTGATTATGAACATGAATATGCTTTGTGAGTATTTACGTTTGTTCCTGAGGACACGGGAGAAGTCTTGTTATAAGTAATCATGTGAATTTCGTATTCGCTCGATATTTTGATGAGATGCATGTTGTCTTTCCTCTAGTGGTGTTATGTGAACGTCGACTACATGACACTTGACCATGATTTGGGCCTAGGGGAAGGCATTGGGAAGTAATAAGTAGATGATGGGTTGCTAGAGTGACAGAAGCTTAAACCATAGTTTATGCGTTGCTTCGTAAGGGGCTGATTTGGATCCATAAGCTTCATGCTATGGCTAGATTTATCTTAATTCTTCTTTCGTAGTTGCGGATGCTTGCGAGAGGGGTTAATCATAAGTGGGAGGCTTGTCCAAGGAAGGGCAGCACTCAAGTACCGGTCCACCCACATATCAAATTATCAAAGTAACAAACGCGAATCATATGAGCATGATGAAAACTAGCTTGACGGTAATTCCCATGTGTCCCCGGGAGCGCTTTGTATTATATAAGAGTTCGTCCAGGCTTGTCCCTGAAGGAAATATTCCCTAGAGGCAATAATAAAGTTGTTATTTATATTTCCTTATATCATGATAAATGTTTATTATTCATGCTAGAATTGTATTAACCGGAAACTTGATACATGTGTGAATACATAGACAAACAGAGTGTCCCTAGTATGCCTCTACTTGACTAGCTCATTAATCAAAGATGGTTAAGTTTCCTAGCCATAGACATGTGTTGTCATTTGATGAACGGGATCACGTCATTAGAGAATGATGTGATGGACAAGACCCATCTGTTAGCTTAGCACTATGATCGTTTAGTTTGTTGCTATTACTTTCTTCATAACTTATACATGTTCCTATGACTATGAGATTATGCAACTCCCGAATACCGGAGGAACACTTAGTGTGCTATCAAACGTCACAACATAACTGGGTGATTATAAAGATGCTCTACAGGTGTCTCCGATGGTGTTTGTTGAGTTGGCATAGATCGAGATTAGGATTTGTCACTCCGATTGTCGGAGAGGTATCTCTGGGCCCTCTCGGTAATGCTCATCACTATAAGCCTTGCAAGCAATGTGACTAAAGAGTTAGTTATGGGATGATGCATTACAGAACGATTAAAGAGAATTGCCGGTAACGAGATCATTTAGTTTGTCTCAAACCCTACTTCATCTCTTGTATCCAATCTTTGTCTCAAAACCTCAGATTGGTACCTATGGGTTGCTAGTAGTGTTGATTACTCCTTGTAGTTGATGCTAGTTGGTTTACTTGGTGGAAGATCATATGTTCAGATCCTTTATGCATATTAATACCCCTCTGATTATGAACATGAATATGATTTGTGAGTAGTTACGTTTGTTCCTGAGGACATGGGAGAAGTCTTGCTATAAGTAGTCATGTGAATGTGGTATTCGTTCGATATTTTGATGAGATGTATGTTGTCTCTCCTCTAGTGGTGTCATGTGAACATCGACTACATGACAATTGGCCATGATTCGGGCCTAGGGGAAGGCATTGGGAAGTAATAAGTAGATGATGGTTTGCTAGAGTGACAGAATCTTAAACCCTAGTTTATGCGTTGCTTCGTAAGGGGCTGATTTGGATCCATATGTTTCATGTTATGGTTAGGTTTACCTTAATACTTATTTTGTAGTTGCGGATGCTTGCAAGAGGGGTTAATCATAAGTGGGATGCTTTTCCAAGGAAGGGCAGTACCCAAGCACCGGTCCACCCACATATCAAATTATCAAAGTACCGAACACGAATCATATGAGCGTGATGAAAACAGCTTGACGATAATTCCCATGTGTCCTCGGGAGCGTTTTCCTTTATATAAGAGTTTGTCCAAGCTTGTCCTTTGCTACAAAAAGGATTGGGCCATCTTGCTGCACCTTATTTACTTTTATTACTTGTTACTCGTTACAAATTACCTTATCACAAAACTATCTGTTACCACTAATTTCAGTGCTTGCAGAGAATACCTTACTGAAAACTGCTTATCCTTTCCTCTGCTCCTCGTTGGGTTCAACACTCTTACTTATCAAAAGACTACGATAGATCCCCTGTACTTGTGGGTTATCAGTGTTTGCATTGAGCATGAATATGATTGCATCATGTTTATTGTGATACGGTTATTCATTTAAGTCAGAGAATAATTGTTATTCTATTTACATGAATAAAACCTTCTATGGTCATACACCCAATGTAAATGGTTTATTGAATCTCGATCGTAGTGATACACATATTCATAATATTGATGCCAAAAGATGCAAAGTTGATAATGATAGTGCAACATATTTGTGGCACCGCCGTTTAGGTCATATTGGTGTAAAGCGCATGAACAAACTCCATACAGATGGATTTTTGAAATCACTTGATTATGAATCATTTGATACTTTGAACCATGCCTCATGGGCAAGATGACTAAAACTCCGTTCTCCGGAACAATGGAGCGAGCCACTGACTTATTGGAAATAATACATACCGATGTATGCGGTCCAATGAGTGTTGAGGCTCATGGTGGGTATCATTATTTTCTGACCTTCACAGATGATTTGAGAAGATATGGGAATATCTACTTGATGAAATACAAGTCTGAAACATTTGAAAAGTTCAAATAATTTCAGAGTGAAGTGGAGAATCATCGTAACAAGAAAATAAAGTTTATACGATCTAATCGCGGAGGCGAATATTTGAGTTACGAGTTTGGCCTTCATTTAAAATAATGTGGAATAGTTTCACAACTCACACCACCTCGAACACCACAGCATAATGGTGTGTCCGAACGTCGTAACCGTATTTTATTAGATATGATGCGATCTATGATGTCTCTTACCGATTTACCACTATCGTTTTGGGGTTATGCATTAGAGACGGCTGCATTCACGTTTCTTAGGGCACCGTCTAAATCCGTTGAGACGACATCGTATGAATTGTGGTTTAGCAAGAAACGTAAGATGTCATTTCTTAAAATTTGGGGTTGTGATGCTTATGTGAAAAAGCTTCAGCCTGATAAGCTCGAACCAAAATCGGAGAAGTGCGTCTTCACAGGACACCCAAAAGAAACTGTTGCATACACCTTCTATCACAGATCCGAAGGCAAGATCTTTGTTGTTAAGAATGGATCCTTTCTAGAGAAGGAGTTTCTCTCAAAAGAAGTGAGTGGGAGGAAAGTAGAACTTGATGAGGTAATTGTACCTTCTCTCAAATTGGAAAGTAGCTCTTCACAGAAAACCGTTCCCGTGATGCCTACACCAACTAGTGAGGAAGCTAATGATAATGATCGTGAAACTTTGGATCAAGTTACTACCGAACCTCATAGGTCAACTAGAGCACATTCCGCACCAGAGTGGTACGGTAATCCTGTTCTGGAAGTCATGTTACTAGACCATGACGAACCTACGAAGTATGAGGAAGCGATGATGAGCCCAGATTCCGATAAATCACGCCATGAAATCCGAGATAGGATCCATGTATGAGAACAAAGTATGGACTTTGATTGACTTGCCCAATGATCGGCGAGCCATTGAGAATAAATGGATCTTCAAGAGGAAGACGGACGCTGATAGTAGTGTTACTATCTACAAAGCTCGAATTGTCGCAAAAGGTTTTCGACAAGTTCATGGTGTTGACTACGATGAGATTTTCTCACTCGTATCGATGCTTAAAGTCTGTCTGAACCATGTTAGCAATTGCCGCATTTTATGAAATCTGGCAAATGGATGTCAAAACTGCATTCCTTAATGGATTTATTAAAGAAGAGTTGTATATGATGCAACCAGAAGGTTTTCTCAATCCTAAAGGTGCTAACAAAGTGTGCAAGCTCCAGCGATCCATCTATGGACTGGTGCAAGCATCTCGGAGTTGGAATATACGCTTTGATGAGTTGATCAAAGCATATAGTTTTAAACAGACTTGTGGTGAAACCTGTATTTACACGAAAGTGAGTGGGAGCACTACGGCCCTTCTGATAAGTATATGTGCATGACATATTGTTGATCAGAACTGATGTAGAATATTCTGGAAAGCATAAAGGAGTGTTTGAAAGGAGTTTTTCAAAGAAAGACCTTCTTGGTGAAGCTACTTACATATTGGGCATCAAGATCTATAAAGATAGATCAAGACGCTTGATAAGACTTTCGATGAGTACATACGTTGATAAGATTTTGAAGGAGTTCAAAAGGATCAGTCAAAGAAGGAATTCTTGCATGAGTTGTAAGGTATGAAGTTGAGTAAGACTCAAAACCCGACCACGACAGAAGACAGAGAGAGAATGAAAGTCATTCCCTATGCCTCAGCCATAGGTTCTATAAAGTATTCCATGTTGTATACCAGACCTATTGTGTACCTTACCATGAGTTTGGCAAAGGGGTACACTAGTGATCCAGGAGTAGATCTCTGGATAACGGTCAAAATTATCGTTAGAGGAGTAAAGAAATATTTCTCGGTTATGGAGGTGATAAAGAGTTCATCGTAAAGAGTTACGTCAATGCAAGATTTAACACTGATATGGATGACTCTAAGTCTCAATCTAGATACATATTGAAAGTGGGAGCAATTAGCTAGAGTAGCTCCATGTAGAGCATTGTAGACATAGAAATTTGCAAAATACATACGGATCTGAATGTGGCAGACCCTTTGACTAAACTTCTCTCACAAGCAAAACATGATCACACCTTAGTACTCTTTGGGTGTTAATCACATGGCGATGTGAACTATATTATTGACTCTAGTAAACCCTTTGGGTGTTGGTCACATGGCGATGTGAACTATGGGTGTTAATCACATGGTGATGTGAACTATTGGTGCTAAATCACATGACGATGTGAACTAGATTATTGACTCTAGTGCAAGTGGGAGACTGAAGGAAATATGCCCTAGAGGCAATAATAAAGTTGTTATTTTATATTTCCTTATATCATGATAAATGTTTATTATTGATGCTAGAATTGTATTAACCGGAAACTTGATACATGTGTGGATACATAGACAAAACACCGTGTCCCTAGTAAGCCTCTACTAGACTAGCTCGTTAATCAAAGATGGTTAAGTTTCCTAACCATAGACATGTGTTGTCATTTGATGAATGGGATCACATCATTAGGAGAATGATGTGATGGACAAGACCCATCTGTTAGCTTAGCATAATGATCGTTCAGTTTTATTGCTATAGCTTTCTTCATGTCATATACATATTCCTTTGACTATGAGATTATGCAACTCCCGGATATCGGAGGAATGCCTTGTGTGCTATCAAATGTTACAACGTAACTGGGTGATTATAAATATGCTCTACAGGTATCTCCGAAGGTGTTTGTTGGGTTGGCATAGATCGAGATTAGCATTTGTCACTCTGAGTATCGGAGAGGTATCTCTGGGCCCTCTCGGTAATGCACATCATAATAGGCCTTGCAAGCAATGTGACTAATGAGTTAGTTGCGGGATGATGCATTACGGAACGAGTAAAGATACTTCTCGGTAACGATATTGAACTAGGTATGAAGATACCGACGATCGAATCTCGAGCAAGTAACATACCGACGACAAAGGAAATAACGTATGTTGTCATTATGGTACGACCGATAAAGATCTTCGTAGAATATATAGGAGTCAATACGAGCATCCAGGCTCCGCTATTGGTTTTTGACCAGAGAGGTGTCTCGGTCATGTCTACATAGTTCTTGAACCCGTAGGGTCCGCCGCTTAACATTCGATGACGATTTGTTTTTAAATGAGTTATGGGATTTGGTGACCGTATGTTGTTTGGAGTCCTGGATGAGAACAAGGACATGCTGAGGAGTCTCAAAATGGTCGAGAGGTAAAGATTCATATATAGGACGATAGTATTCGGACACCGGAAGTGTTCCAGGAAGCACCGGGTACTTATCGGGTCACCAGAAGGGGTTTCGGGCACCCCCGGCAAAAGATATGGGCCTTATGGGCCAAGAGGGGAAACACACTAGCCACAAAGGGGCTGGTGCGCCCCCATATGGGCTGGTCAAATTGGAGAAGGAAAGGGGAAGGAGGAAAGGAAAAAGGGAATAGGATCCCCCCTTCCCCCTCTTCCCTTCCTACTCCGAATAGGAATAGGAAAGGGGGAGGCCGAATTGTGAGGTGCCTGAAGGAAATATGCCCTAGAGGCAATAATAAAGTTGTCATTTATATTTCCTTATATCATGATAAATGTTTGTTATTCATGCTAGAATTGTATTAACCGGAAACTTAGTACATGTGTGAATACATAGACAAACAGAGTGTCCCTAGTATGTCTCTACTTGACTAGCTCATTAATCAAAGATTGTTAAGTTTCCTAGCCATAGACATGTGTTGTCATTTGATGAACAGGATCACATCCTTAGAGAATGATGTGATGGACAATACCCATCCGTTAGCTTAGCATAATGATCGTTTAGTTTTTCTGCTATTGCTTTCTTCATGACTTATACATGTTCCTCAGACTATGAAATTATGCAACTCCCGAATACCGGAGGAACACCTTGTGTGCTATCAAACATCACAACATAACTGGTTGATTATAAAGATTCTCTATAGGTGTCTCAGATGGTGTTTGTTGAGTTGGCATAGATCAAGATTAGGATTTGTCACTCCGTGTATCGGAGAGGTATCTCTGGGCCCTCTCGATAATGCACATCACTGTGAGCCTTGCAAGCAATGTGTCTAATGAGTTAGCCACGGGATGATGCATTACAGAACGAGTAAAGAGACTTGCCCATAACGATATTGAACTAGATATGATGATACCGACGATCAAATCTCGGGCAAGTAACATACCGATGACAAAGGGAACAACGTATGTTGTTATGCGGTTTGACCGATCAAGATCTTCGTAGAATATGTAGGAGCTAGTATGAGCATCTAGGTTCCGCTATTTGTTATTGATCGGAGATGTGTCTCGGTCATGTCTACATAGTTCTCGAACCTGTAGGGTCTGCACGCTTAACGTTCGATGAAGATTTGTATTATGAATTATTTGATTTGATGAACGAAGGTTGTTTGGAGTCCCGGATGAGATCACGGAGATGAAGAGGAGTCTCGAAATGGTCGAGACATAAAGATTGATATATTGGACCATGTTATTCCGACACCGGAAGTGTTCCGAATTGTTTCGGGTAAAAACGGAGTGCCGGAGGGGTTACCGGAACCCCCCGGGGGAACTAATGGGCCACCATGGGCCTTGTTGGAGAGAGAAGAGGGAAGTCAGGGTAGGCCCCCCCTTGCAGTCCGAATTGGACAAGGGAAGGGAGGCGGCGCCCCCTTTCCTACTCCCTCTCCCTCTCCTTCCTTCCCCTTCCCTTCCTTGTGGAGGAATCCTACTAGGATTGGTACTCCTAGTAGGACTCCCTCTCCTTGCGCGCACCCCTAGGGACGGCCGGCCTCCCCCTCCCTCCTTTATATGCAGGGCCAGGGGGGCACCCTAGAACACACAAGTTGATCTTTTAGCCGTGTGCGGTGCCCCCCTCCACAGTTACACACCTCGGTCATATCGTTGTAGTGCTTAGGTGAAGCTCTGCGTCGGTAACTTCATCATCACCGTCACCATGCCGTCGTGCTGATAGAACTCTCCCTCGGCCTCAACTGGATCAAGAGTTCGAGGGACGTCATCGAGCTGAACGTGTGCTGATCGCGGAGGTGCCGTGCATTCGGTACTTGATCGGTTGGATCGTGAAGACATTCGACTACATCACCCGCGTTACTAAATGCTTCCGCTTTCGGTCTACGAGGGTACGTAGACACACTCTCCCATCTCGTTTCTATGCATCTCCTAGATAGATATTGCGTGATCGTAGGTAAAAAGTTTGAAATACCGCATTCCCCAACAGTGGCATCCGAGCCAGGTCTATGCATAGATGTTATATGCACGAGTAAAACACAATGAGTTGTGGGCGATAATAGGCATACTGCTTACCAGCATGTCTTACTTTGATTGGGCGGTATTGTTGGATGAAGCGGCCCAAACCGACATCACCGCGTTCACAAGACTGGTTCTACCGACGTGCTTCACACACAGGTGGCTAGTGGGTGTCTGTTTCTCCAGCTTTAGTTGAATCGAGTTTGACTACGCCCGGTCATTTGTTGAAGGCTAAAACAATACACTTGACGAAAAATCGTTGTGGTTTTGATGTGTAGGTAAGAACGGTTCTTGCTAGAATCCCGTAGCAGCCACGTAAAACTTGCAACAAAAAAGTAGAGGACATCTAACTTGTTTTTGCAGGGCATGTTGTGATGTGATATGGTCAAGACATGACGATATATAAATTGTTGTATGAGATGATCATGTTTTGTAACAGTTATCGGCATCTGGCAGGAGCCATATGGTTGTCGCTTTATTGTATGAAATGCAATCGCCATGAAATTGCTTTACTTTATCACTAAGCGGTAGCGATAGTCGTAGAAGCAATAGTTGGCGAGACGACAACGATGCTACGATGGAGATCTAGGTGTCAAGCCGGTGACGATGGTGATCATGACGGTGCTTTGGTGATGGAGATCAAAGGCACAAGATGATGATGGCCATATCATATCACTTATTTTGATTGCATGTGATGTTTATCCTTTATGCATCTTATTTTGCTTAGTACGGCGGTAGCATTATAAGATGATCTCTCACTAAATTTCAAGGTATAAGTGTTCTCCCTGAGTATGCACTGTTGCTACAGTTCGTCATGCCGAGACACCACGTGATGATCAGGTGTGATAAGCTCTACATTCACATACAACGGGTGAAGCCAGTTTTGCATACGCAAAATACTCGGGTTAGACTTGACGAGCCTACCATATGCAGATATGGCCTCGGAACACTGAGACTGAAAGGTCGAGCATGAATCATATAGTAGATACGATCAATATAGTGATGTTCACCATTGAAAATTTCTTCGTCTCACGTGATGATAGGACATGGTTTAGTTGATATGGATCACGTGATCATTTAGATGACTAGAGAGATATCTATCTAAGTGGGAGTTCTTAAGTAATATGATTAATTGAACTTTAATTTATCATGAACTTAGTACCTCATAGTATTTTGCATGTCTATGTTGTTGTAGATAAATGGCCCGTGGTACTGTTCCTTTGAATTTTAGTGCGTTCCTAGAGAAAGCTAAGTTGAAAGATGATGGTGGCAACTACATGGACTGGGTCTGTAACTTGAGGATTATCCTCATTGCTGCACAGAAGAATTACGTCCTGGAAGCAGCGCTAGGTGTACCACCTGCGCCAGCAACTACAGACATTGTGAATGCCTGGCAGTCACGTGTTGATGACTACTCGATAGTTGAGTGTGCCATGCTTTATGGCTTAGAACTGGCACTTCAACGATGTTTTGAACGTCATGGAGCATATCTGATGTTCCAGGAGTTGAAGTTAATATTTCAAGTAAATGCCCAGATTGAGAGATATGAAGTCTCCTATAAGTTCTATAGCTGCAAAATGGAGGAGAATAGTCTTGTCAGTGAACATATACTCTGAATGTCTGGGTACCACGACCACTTGACTCAACTGGGAGTTAATCTTCCTGATGATAGTGTCATTGATAGAGTTCTTCAATCAGTGCCACCAAGCTACAAGAGCTTCGTGATGAACTATAATATGCAAGGGATGGATAAGACAATTCCCGAGCTCTTCGCAATGCTAAAGCCCGCGGAGGTAGAAATCAAGAAGGAGCATCAAGTGTTGATGGTTAGCAAGACCACTAGTTTCAAGAAGAACGGCAAAGGGAAGAAGGGGAACTTCAAGAAGAATGCCAAGCAAGTTGTTGCTCAAGTGAAGAAGCCTAAGTCTGGACCTAAGCCTGAGATTGAGTGCTTCTACTTCAAAGGGACTGGTCACTGGAAGCGGAACTGCCCCAAGTATTTGGTGGATAAGAAGGATGGCAAAGTGAAAGGTATATTTGATATACATGTTATTGATGTGTACCTTACTAATGCTCGCAGTAGCGCCTGGGTATTTGATACTGGTTCTGTTGCTCATATTTGCAACTCGAAACAGGGGCTATGGATTAAGCAAAGATTGGCTAAGGACGAGGTTGCGATGCGCGTGGGAAATGGTTCCAAAGTCAATGTGATCACGGTCGGCATGCTACCCCTACATCTACCTTCGGGATTAGTTTTAGACCTGAATAATTGTTATTTGGTGTCAGCGTTAAGCATGAACATTATATATCTTGTTTGATGCGAGACAATTATTCATTTAAATCAGAGAATAATGGTTGTTCTATTTATATGAGTAATATCTTTTATGGTCATGCACCCTTGATGAGTGGTCTATTTTTTATTGAATCTCGATAGTAGTGATACACATATTCATAGTATTGAAGCCAAAAGAGATAAGTTTAATAATGATAGTGCAACTTATTTGTGGCACTGCCGTTTAGGTCATATTGGTGTAATGCGCATGAAGAAACTCCATGCTGATGGGCTTTTGGAATCACTTGATGCTTGCGAACCATGCCTCATGGGCAAGATGACTAAGACTCTGTTCTCCGGAAATATGGAGAGAGCAATAAACTTATTGGAAATAATACATACTGATGTATGCAGTCCGATGAGTATTGATGCTCACGGCGGGTATCGTTATTTTCTGACCTTCACATATGATTTGAGCAGATATGGGTATATCTACTTGATGAAACATAAGTCTGAAACATTTGAAAAGTTCAAAGAATTTCAGAGTGAAGTGGAAAATCATCGTAACAAGAAAATTAAGTTTCTATGATCTGATCATCGAGGTGAATATTTGAGTTATGAGTTTGGTCTTCATTTGAAACAATGTGGAATAGTTTCACAGCTTACGCCACCTGGAACACCACAGCGTAATGGTGTGTTCGAGCGTGGTAATCGTACTTTATTAGATATGGTACGATCTATGATGTCTCGTACTAATTTACCGCTATCGTTTTGGGGTTATGCTTTAGAGACGACTGCATTCACGTTAAATAGGGCACCATCGAAATCCATTGAGACGACACCATGTGAAAAAGCTTCAACCTGATAAGCTCGAACCCAAATCAGAGAAATGTGTCTTCATAGGATACCCAAAGGAGACTGTTGAGTACACCTTCTATCACAGATCCGAAGGCAAGATATTCGTTGCTAAGAATGGATCCTTTCTAGAGAAGGAGTTTCTCTCGAAAGAAGTGAGTGGGAGGAAAGTAGAACTTGATGAGGTAATGATATGTCTCCAACGTATCTACTTTTCCAAACACCTTTGCCCTTGTTTTGGACTCTAACTTGCATGATTTGAATGGAACTAACACGGACTGATGCTGTTTTCAGCAGAATTGCCATGGTGTTATTTTTGTGCAGAAATAAAAGTTCTCGGAATGACCTGAAAATCAACGGAGAATATTTTTGTAATATATAAAAAATACTGGCGAAAGAATCAAGGCCAGGGGGCCCACACCCTGTCCACGAGGGTGGGGGCATGCCTACCCCCCGGGCGCGCCCCTACCTCATGGGCCCCCTGGTGCTCCACCGACCTCAACTCCAACTCCATATATTCATGTTCGGGGAGAAAAAAAACCAGAGAGAAGGATTCATCACGTTTTACGGTACGGAGCCGCCGCCATGCCCTAATCTCTCTTGGGAGGGCTGATCCGGAGTCCATTCGGGGCTCTGGAGAGGGGAATTCATCGCCATCGTCATCATGAACCTTCCTACATCACTAATTTCATGATGCTCACCGCCGTGTGTGAGTAATTCCATCGTAGGCTTGCTAGACGGTGATGGGTTGGATGAGATTTATCATGTAATTGAGTTAGTTTTGTTAGGGTTTGATCCCTAGTATCCATTATGTTCTGAGATTGATGTTTCTATTACTTTGCTATGCTTAATGCTTGTCACTAGGGGCCGAGTGCCATGATTCCAGATCTGAACCTATTATGTTTTCATGATTATATGTGAGTTCTTGATCCTATCTTGCAAGTCTATAGTCACCTATTTATGTGTTATGATCTGTTAACCCCGAAGTGACAATAATCGGGATACTTACCGGTGATGACCGTAGTTTGAGGAGTTCGTGTATCCTATATACTTAAGAAGTTCACCCCCACTACATGATTTATCTCAATATGCAGCGTATCCACCTCAACACACTTGCCACATCAGCATTGTTTAATTGACTTACATATGGGACTAACCCTACAATGCCCCTGCCACATGAGCATCAGTTACTTGCTAAGGGCCCACCGCAACCTGAGTGTCTCTCACCCTGATTCAGCGATTTGCAAAGTTTACACATCCACCGCTCCTCTGTATAGAAAAACTTCCCCTTTCTACAGTATCCCCTGGCGGGCATCCATCTCAGCGTGAGGTGCTCCTCCGACACAACCCGACCATCCTACGCTGCTCACTGCCTCTGGCACAACGCCGGTCCAAGTCACCCCTGCTGCTTACCAGGATTAACCCTTGCTGGTGTGATGCATGCGTCGTCGGCGTCGGATCCATCTCTGCGTGAGGCGCTCCTGCGGCAAAATCTGTCTGTCCTGCGATGCTCACTGCCTCCAGCACAACGGCTGGTCTAGGTCACCTCGGCCCCATCGCCAGGGGCTCCATCGACGGCGGCCTCCACCCCGGCCTCGCCCTGCCACAGGTCTCTGTCAAGTACATCGACCTCGGCCGCATGTGCATCCACGGGCACCGCCAGTGACTGGTACGTCGTCATTCTTCAGTGCCAGATAGATTCCATTCACCAAGCACAAAGCGTTGACTGATCGAGCCAAAAAGGATCAACTGTAGCGCTTTGGATCCCCATCACTCCCTCGGTGCATCCTACACCAGTTTCTCATCTCCCCCACTTAGCTTTTCATTATGGCTTTCAAAAAGTACAGACACATATAGGGATCCAAGTAAATAGCGACGACAATTATTAATATGTTTCAAATATTTTCTTTTCGTCTCCCTCTCGACTTGATCTGATACAATTTTCCACCACAATTAAATACCGATGTTGAAACTGCTCTGCAGGTCCACTGTTTCAGCTTCAAGTCCATTCATCTATTTAAATCAACTGAGCCAGGAGAACGATAAGACACCAAAGCAGGGGATGCATGTACATCACCCCTGGCTGCCAATTTGTAGTTAGAAACATGTCTATAGTACATCATCATGAGATGCGCCCACATCCTCGAGATGTTGTCTCTGTCACCAGTGTGCACTCTAGAATAGTTGACCGCTTTCAGTTTTCATCCTCCCATGCTTCCTCTTACCCTGAGCTTATGGCTTTGAATTTTCTCAAAAGGTGCTCAAAATTTTTTCGGCAAGGAACACCACTACTTCGTTGTTTCTTAGGTATCTTGCTATTCACACTGATCTTTGAATTTTCTTATTTACACTGAATGAGCACGTGCACTTATTTTCTTATTTACACTCCCATCTCTAAATTTAAGTAGTTAGATTGGATAAGCATGCAACTTCTATTTGAAGTAGACCCGTGGATTCTTCCCTGCAATTCATTTCTGTAGAAAAGATTAGCTATAAACTAAATCGACAATCCCTGCTTCCTTTAAGGCAATTTCAGTTTGTATGATTTGCAAAGATGGATAGAGCTCGAAATTCTTCGAGCCATCCTATTAGTCCTTCAATCTCATGTTTCATTTCTCACAGCTAGGCTGACTATATAAGTTTAACCTTTACAATTACGCTATATTTTTGCCACATGCAGGACAGTGTTAACACATGCAAGAATCTCATGAACTACTCTGCCTTCTTCCTAGAATTAGTTGTATTGTTGCTTAAATCATGGATTAGTGATCACTAGGTTGATCAACTTCAATTGTCGTCACCCATAAAAGAAAACCTCAATTGTAGTCAAGAACACTCTCAATTCACCAATGCATGTATCTGCATGAATACAAAATGTCTCCTTTGGATAGTTTATACTCTTAATTTAGAAGAGATACTTTTGGAGTATCTGCATAAAAAGTATTTCTTTTGAATTACTTATTTTGGACATAATGTATCCAAAAGACCGTCCTTTTTTATCATTATTTAAGCAACAAATTAGTATGCCGAAGTCAGAGGGCCACAATGCACTATACCATCAAACCCATGTCCATTTACTATTATATCCGCTAAATGGATGCATACAGACTTGGTTGTACAAATGTACACCCATTAATTTGTAGAACTTTTCAGTACATATGTATGATGCAGATATATAGAACAATATACATCAAGAAAATTAGGAATGATGAGTAAAATTGTAAATCATTGGGATTGTGTACACCATTGTTGGGATGTTCGCTCCACCACTCATCCGCTGAAGTTCATATATGTCGAGGATGTGTAGGTGTATTATTCACATATATTCTAATATTATTCTCGATAAATTTGTTACAATAAACTCCCGCGGCAACTAGTTATCCAGTTCACTAAGTGTTAATGCTTTGGTCCGGTACTCTATTAAAAGGAGGCCTTAATATCCCTTAGTTTCCAATAGGACCCCGCTGCCATGGGAGGGTAGGACAAAACATGTCATGCAAGTTCTTTTCCATAAGCACATATGACTATATTCGAAATACATGCCTACATTACATTGATGAACTGGAGTAGTTCTGTGCCAGCCTATGTTATAACTGTTGCATGAGGAATCACATCTGACATAATTATCCATCACTGATCCAATGCCTACGATCTTTTCACATATTGTTCTTTGCTTAGTTACTTTTCTGTTTCCATTGTTACAATCACTACAAAACCAATACTATTACTTTTGCCACTGTTACCGTTACTTCCATATTACTTTGCTGCAGATATTAACTGTTTCAGGTGCGGTTGAATTGACAACTCAACTGTTAATACTTGAGAATATTCTTTGGCTCCCCTTGTGTCGAACCAATAAATTTGGGTTGAATACTCTACCCTCGAAAACTGTTGCGATCCCCTATACTTGTGGGTTATCAAGACTATTTTCTAGCACCGTTGCCGGGGAGCATAGATCTATTCTTTGAGTCACTTGGGATTTATATCTGCTGATCACTATGAAGAACTTGAAAGATAAAAGAACCAAGATTTTTCCCTCAACTACGAGGGGAGGTAAGGAACCGCCATCTAGCTCTGCACTTGATTCACCTTCTGTTTTGAGTAAACTTGTGACACCAACTCCTGCTATTCATTCTGATATGTCGCATGTCATTGATGATGCCATTTCTGCTTTGCATGATACTTATGATGAAAATACTTCTATGCTTGATAACACTGTGCCACTAGGTGAATTTCTTGATGAACAACTTGCTAGGGTCAGAGAGAATGAAATCATTGAAACCGATAATATTGATGAAAGTGATGATGAAGATTCTCCCCCTAGATATGAATTGCCTGTTGTGCCTGAGGGTCATGTTATGGATGAAGAAACTGCTAGAGATTTCTTAGCTTGCAATGATAGATCCGATCTTAAGAAATTATTAGCTAAGTTTAAAGAAAAATCCTTGAATGCTAGGATGAAATATGACCCTACTTTTGCTACTTCACCTATTTGTATTTCCGATAAGGAATTTGATCCTGAGTTAATTACTTTGGTTGAATCTGATCCTTTTTATGGCTATGAATCTGAAACTGTTGTGGCACATCTTACTAAATTAAATGACATAGCCAACCTGTGCACTAATAATAAGAAAACTCGCTATTACTTTATCCTTAAGTTATTTCCATTCTCATTAAAGGGTGATGCTAAAACATGGTTTAATTATCTTGATCCTGGTTGTGTGCGTAGTCCCCAGGATATGATTTATTACTTCTCTGCTAAATATTTCCCCGCTCATAAGAAACAAGCTGCCTTAAGGGAAATATATAATTTTGTGCAAATTAAAGAAGAGAGTCTCCCACAAGCTTGGGGGAGGCTTCTCCAATTACTTAATGCTTTGCCTGATCATCCTCTCAAGAAAAATGAAATACTTGATATTTGGACTAACCGATGCTTCCAGAGACCACCTGGGTAGTTATGCCGGTTGTGTTTTCAGGGAAAGAACTGTTGATCAAGCTGAATTGCTATTGAATAATATGTTGAGTAATGAAAATGATTGGACACTTCCTGAACCAACTCCTAAGCCAACTCCGAAGAAAAGGGGTATTCTATTTCTCAGTCCTGAAGATATGCAAGAGGCAAAGAAATCTATGAAAGAAAAAGGCATTAAAGCTGAAGATGTTAAGAAGTTACCACCTATTGAAGAGATATATGGTCTTGATAACCCGACACAGGTAGCAAAGGTAAATTCTCTCTATAGATTTGATGAAGGTGATATTCCTCGTTATAAGTCTTCTAGCCAATGCTTGGATGAGTTTGATAATTTTATTGTTAAACAAGAAAACTTCATTGCTTATGTTGGTAGACAATTGAAACGTAATGCTTATATGATTGAACACTTGAGTAATTATATGTCTAGAGTTAAAGTTGAACTTAAACTTATTAGTAAACATGCTTCTATGGTTACCACTCAAGTAGAACAAGTACTTAAAGCTCGGGATGATTTGCTCAATGAATTAAATAATAATAAAAATGATAATGTTGTTAGAGTTGTGACTAGAGGGGGTAAAATGACTCAGGAACTTTTGTATCCTGAAGGCCACCCGAAGGGAATTGAGCAACATTCTCAGAGAACTAATGTTGATGCACCTCGTTCTTCGAAGAAGAAGAAAAAGAAAAATGATAGAACTTTGCATGCTTCTAGTGAACCTGTTGTTGACACACCCGAGAATACCAATGATATTTCTATTTCTGATGCTGAAACACAATCTGGTAATGAACATGAACCTAGTGATAATATTAATGATGATTTTCATGTTGATGCTCAACCTAGCAATGACAATGATGTAGAGATTGAACCTGCTGTTGACCTTATAACCCACAATCAAAGAATCAACGTTATGATAAGAGAGACTTCGTTGCTAGGAAGCACGGTAAAGAAAGAGAACCATGGGTTCAGAAACCCATGCCTTTTCCTCCTAAACCATCCAAGAAAAAGGATGATGAGGATTTTGAGCGCTTTGCTGAAATGATTAGACCTATCTTTTTGCATATGCGTTTGACTAATATGCTTAAAATGAAACCTTATGCTAAGTACATGAAAGATATTGTTACTAATAAAAGAAAGATACCAGAAGCTGAAATTTTCACCATGCTTGCTAATTATACTTTTAAGGGTGGAATACCAAAGAAACTTGGAGATCCAGGAGTACCAACTATACCATGCTCCATTAAAAGAAACTATGTTAAAACTGCTTTATGTGATCTTGGAGCCGGTGTTAGTGTTATGCCTCTCTCTTTATATCATAGACTTGATTTGAATAAGTTGACACCTACTGAAATATCTTTGCAAATGGCTAATAAATCAACTGCTATACCTGTCGGTATTTGTGAGGATGTGCCTGCTGTGGTTGCAAACGTCACTATTTTAATGGACTTTGTTATTCTTGATATTCCCGAGGACGATAGTATGTCAATTATCCTTGGTAGACCCTTTTTGAATACTGCGGGGGTTGTCATTGTTTGTAACAAAGGCAATGTCACTTTTCATGTTAATGGTAATGAGCATATGGTACATTTTCCGAGGAAACAACCTCAAGTCCATAGTATCAATTCTATTGGAAATATTCCAACAATTACTATTGGAGGTTTTGAATTTCCCCTTCCTACTGTCAAGAAGAAATATGATATTCTTATTGTTGGGGACGTGCATATCCCCGTTGAGGTAACCTAGTGTTATTCGAAAATTCTCCGGTTTCATGTTATTCGAAAAGAGTTTGTTAACAAGACTTGATCAACCTTGTTAGTGGATTCCTTTTGATGAGCATGAGATGGATGAAGTTAGGAAGCACAACCTTGTGTACCCTCTTTTTACTTTCTGTTATTTATATTAAATAAAGTAAAAATAGTATTTTCTGTGAGTTTTCTGAATTATCCTTGCAATAAAAAATACCCCAAAAATAAAAGTTCTCCGAATGCCCTGAAAATTTAATATGATTTTTTCTGGAATATTTGAGAAATATTGGCACAGAGAACACACCAGGGGGACCCACCATGTGCCGACGAGGGTGGAGGGCGCGCCCACCCCCCTAGGCGCGCCCCTGCCTCGTGGACCCCACGTGGGTCCCCTCCACTTATTCTTGCACCCACACACTTCGTCTTCCTCCATAAAAAATCATCCACCAGCTCAAACACGTGTTCTCGCTCATCTTGCTGCCATTTTAGATCTCCTTGCTCAAAGCTCCATTCACAAAACTGCTTTGGGGCTTTGTTCTTCGGTATGTGACTCCTCCAATGGTCCAATTAGTTTTTGTTCTAGTGCTTTATTTATTGCAAATTTTTTCTGCTTAGGTGACCCCGTTCTTGTGCTTGCATGTCAAATTTATGTGGGCAAAAGTAGTTTTAATGCATGATATAGCCTCTAGACACTTGTAGGAGTAGTTGCTATCAATCTTGTTGAGTTTGATTCACTTTTATTTTAAGTTACTAAAAATTTCAGAAATTTTCAGAATAAGATGAAGAGATTTTTGAGGGGCTCATCGAGCCGAAGCTCGAAGGATAAGCAAAGTGAAGAGAATAAGGAGCCCAAGTATAATCTCCCTCATCTGCGGAGGTTCGGCCGTGTGAATGGCCTTGATGAGTTCTTGTGAGAAGCCGGGATTTATGAAGATTTTTATTATTTGGCTGAGAATGCAGGCCTCACCGACTTCCTCCACGGCCAGCATGGACAGTATCTCCTACTCACCAATATTTTTGTGCAAGATTTTCATTTCCATGCTAGGAGATCGCCACCTCTGGTGGAATTTTATTTATATGATGAGCATAAGAAGATGTCACTTTATGATTTTTGCTGGGTTTGTAGGATACCCTTTGAGGGCAGCATAGAGGAACCACACCGTAATGATGTGGAAGGATTCATTGATACGATTGTTGTAGGGGAAACGAGGAAGATTTCTGATGCAAGAATTACTAGCATACTTTTTCCGGTTCTACGTTACTTCACAATATTTGCTAGTAGATGCTTAATTGGTCACGGGAACTGTGGAAATCTTAGTGCCCCTGATATTGTTATTTTAAGCCATGCTTTGTTTCGTGTTACCACTTTTAGTTTAGGCGCTATTATTGCTAAACGGTTAAATCTGAACCGTACAAAGGGTCCCGTCTAGGGAGGCATCTTCGCCTCGCGCCTTGCTGCACACTTTAACATACCTATTAGGCATTATGAGAAAGAGGAAAAGTTGCTACCTCATGTTTTCTAGATTATAAGAGCATGGTAGCACATGATTTTATTGTTAAGAATAATAAGAAGATGCTTAACTATAGACTGATATTTGATAAGAATTACTTTGAGACTATTACCTTGCCTACTCCCTCTTTGTTCAACATATTTTCAGGCACGTACCTTGTTTTGTCAGAGGCCGTCCAGGCATACCAGAGCCTGACATCAACTCCAGAGCCGGAACCACAATCTGATCCTCACTGTCAGTCTGTTTATCAGTGGGATACGGAGGAGATCGCCAACTGATAACCCACAAGTATAGGGGATCACAATAGTTTTCGATAAGTAAGGGTGTCGAACCCAACGAGGATCTAAAGGCAGAACAAATATTCCCTCAAGTTCTATCGACCACCGATACAACTCTACGCACGCTTGATGTTCACTTTACCTAGAACAAGTATGAAACTAGAAGTACTTTGTAGGTGTTGTTGGATAGGTTTGCAAGATAATAAAGATTATATAAATAAAAAGTAGGGGCTGTTGTAAGTAAAGACAATAAAGTAAATATAGCGAGTGTGGAAAAGTGGTGGTAGGAGTTGCGAAATTGCCCCTAAGCAATTGACTACTTTACTAGACCGATAGCAAGTATTATGTGGGAGAGGCCACTGCTAGCATGTCATCCCTGACTTGGAATTCTATGCACTTATGATTGGAACTATTAGCAAGCATCCGCAACTACTAACGTTCATTAAGGTAAAACCCAACCATAGCATTAAGATATATTGGTCCCCCTTCAATCCCGTATGCATCAATTTCTATGCTAGGTTGAAGCTTCTGTCACTCTTGCCCTCCAATACATAGTCCTATCAACATACAACTAACCCTAGGGTGTGATCCACGCGCAATCATATGATGGGCACCAAAGGACAGCAACATAACCACAAGCAAAATTAAATCAATCATAGCAATTCATCAACCACCGATAGGACAACAAAAATCTACTTAGACATCATAGGATGGCAACACATCATTGGATAATAATATGAAGCATAAAGCACCATGTTCAAGTAGAGGGTACAGCGGGTTGCGGGAGAGTGGACCGCTGTATATAGAGGGGGAAGGTGATGGAGATGTTGGTGAAGATGGCGGAGGTGTTGGTGTAGATCGCGGTGATGATGATGATGGCCACGACAGCGTTCCGGCACCACCGGAGGAGAGGGGGAGAGGGTCCCCCTTCTTCCTCTTCTTCCTTGACCTCCTCCCTAGATGGGAGAAGGGTTTCCCCTATGGTCCTTGGCCTCCATGGCATGGGAGGGGCGAGAGCCCCTCCGAGATTGGATCTGTCTCTCTGTCTCTTTCTGTTTCTGCGTTCTCGTCTGCTGCCCTTTCACTATTTCGTATATATATGGAGATCCGTAACTCCGATTGGCCGGAAACCTTCGCCGTGGTTTTTTTTACCAAAAAATAGCTTTCTTGCGGCCGAAGAAGGGCATCAACCGCCTTACGGGTGGCCCACGAGGGTCAGGGGCGCGCCCAGGGGGGCAGGCGCGCCCCCTACCTCGTGGCCACCTCGGGCACCGTCTCGCGTGGATTTTTCTTCCGAAATTTTCCTAATATTTCAAAAATAAGCTCCGCCCGTTTTTATCCCGTTTGGATTCCGTTTGATATGGATATTCTGCGAAACATAAAACATGCAACAAACAGGAACTGGCACTGGGCACTGGATCAATATGTTAGTCCCAAAAATAGTATAAAAAGTTGCTAAAAGTATATGAAAGTTGTATAATATTGGCATGGAACAATCAAAAATTATAGATAAGACGGAGACGTATCACCAACCAGTGGCAACCCGAGGACCCTCCTTAGTACACCGGAGAAGGCAGCTTTGATCCGTGGGCATAGACCAACTTAGGCCAAAAGCCTAAGCTTGGGGGAGTACGTATCTCTCACCGACATTACATTCATGTTCACACACTCATGCCAGTTGTCGGTGCTCATACTTTTTCATTGTATCATCCATGCTAGTTTATTTTTCTTTTTAAAGCCTTCTTCTTCTGTGTTTGAAAAACCTTAAGAAAACACACACAAAATTAGATGTAGCTTTTAGCTAGTTTACTTTCCATGCTTGTAGTAGTAGTAATTAAAAAGAAAACCCCAAAAGATTTCTCATTCTTCTTTTTTCTTGTTGGGAGCTTTCCTGTGTAAATAGTTTTGTTTCTTTTCCTTTTCTTTGGGGGTCGAGAGGAGAAGACCTTAACAAAAATGTTGAGTGGCTCTCATATGCATTATTGTTGATCTAACAAAGAGCCCATATTACCTTGTCTTCTCCCTTGAATTGAATGCTTGCAGATTCCAGCATAGTCCAATGCACGTGCACTATTATTTTTATCCACACTATTCGGTTGTGCAAGTGAAAGGCAATAATGATGATATATGATAGACTGATTGAGATGAGAGAAGCTGGTATGAACTCGACCTCTTTTGTTTTTGTTAATATTATTAGTTCATCGTTCCTGATTCAGCCTATTATGATTGAAACATGTTTGCAATGACAATTAGAGATTATAGTTGCTCCTGCCATGCTTAATTTGCTAGGAGTTTATAATGGTTTACCTTGCGTGCCAACATGCTATTAAAATGGTTGTGATGTGGTATGATATGGTGGTATCCTCCTTTGAACGATTCAAGTGGCTTGAGTTGGCACATGTTCATGCATGTAGTTGAAACAAAATGAACATAGCCTCCACGATATTTATGTTCATGGTGAATTATATCCTACTCATGCTTGCATTCAGTGTTGATTAATTTTAATGCATGTTCATGACTGTTGTCGCTCTCTAGCTGGTCGCTTCCTAGTCTCTTTCTAGCCTTCACTTGTACTAAGCGGGAATACTGCTTGTACATCCAATTCCATAAACCCCAAAGTTATTCCATATGAGTCCACCATACCTTCCTATATGCGGAATCTACCCGCCGTTCCATGTAAATTTGTATGTGCCAAACTCTAAACCTTCAAATAAAAATTATGTTTTGTATGCTCAAATAGCTCATGTATCAACTAGGGTTTTCTATATCTTCCATGCTAGGCGGGTTATTCTCAAGAGGAGTGGACTCCGCTCCTCACTCACGAGAAAATGGCTGGTCACCGGGATGCCCAGTCCCATGATCAAATCGAATCAAAACAATTGCAAACAAAAATCCCCCAGGATTGTTGTTAGTTGGAGGCACCCGTTGTTTCGGACAAGCCATGGATTGATGTTTGTTGGTGGTAGGGGGAGTATAAACTTTACCATTCTGTTTGAGAACCGCCTATAATGTGTGTAGCATGGAAGATATCGAGATCTCTCGGTTGTTATGTTGACAATGAAAGCATACCGCTCAAAATATTATCCATCTCTATTTCAAACCCGAGCTCTGGCACCTCTACAAATCCCTGCTTCCCTATGTGAAGGGCCTATCTATTTACTTTTATGTTGAGTCATCATCCTCTTATTAAAAAGCACCAGTTGGAGAGCACCGCTCTCATTTGCATGTATTATTGTTAGTTTACATTGAGTATGACTTGACTGGATCTCTTTTACCATGTATTACAATTTCCAGTCAGCCCTTGATCTTCAGGGTTGCTCTGCATTTATGTTTTGCGGCCTCAGAAAGGGCTTGCGAGATACCATCTTGTTATATCATATTATGATTGTTTTGAGAAAGTGTTGTCATCCGAGATTTACTATTATTGCTCGCTATTTGATTATGCCATTGATATGAGTAAACATGAGACCTAAGTGTTATTGTGAATATGGTTTGTCCATAATCTTTGCTGACAACTTGAATGCTGGCTTTACATATTTACAACAACAAGAGCAAACAGAGTTTGTAAAAGTTTTTCTTTATCACTTTCAGTTTGTCAACTGAATTTCTTGAGGACAAGAAAAGGTTTAAGCTTGGGGGAGTTGATACGTCTCCAATGTATCTACTTTTCCAAACATTGTTGCCCTTGTTTTGGACTCTAACTTGCATGATTTGAATGGAACTAACCCGGACTGACACTGTTTCCAGCAGAATTGCCATGATGTTATTTTTTTGCAGAAATAAAGTTCTCGGAATGAACTGAAAATCAACGGAGAATATTTTTGGAATATATAAAAAATACTGGCGAAAGAATCAAGGCCAGGGGGCCACACCCTGTCCACGAGGGTGGGGGCGCGACCCCTGCCTCGTGGGCCCCCTGGTGCTCCACCGACCTCAACTCCAACTCCATATATTCACGTTCGGGGAGAAAAAACATCAGAGAGTAGGATTCATCGCGTTTTACGATACAGAGCCACCGCCAAGCTCTAATCTCTCTTGGAAGGGCTGATCTGGAGTCCGTTAGGGGCTCCAGAGAGGGGAATCCTTCACCGTCGTCATCATCAACCTTCCTCCATCACCAATTTCATGATGCTCACCGCCGTGCGTAAGTAATTCCATCGTAGGCTTGCTGGACAATGATGGGTTGGATGAGATTTCTCATGTAATCGAGTTAGTTTTGTTAGGGTTTGATCCCTAGTATCCATTATGTTCTGAGATTGATGTTGCTATGGCTTTGCTATGCATAACGCTTGTCACTAGGGCCCGAGTGCCATGATTTCAGATCTGAACCTATTATGTTTTCATGAATATATGTGAGTTCTTGATCCTATCTTGCAAGTCTGTAGTCACCTATTATGTGTTATAACCCTGAAGTGACAATAATCAGGATACTTACCGGTGATGACCGTAGTTTGAGAAGTTCATGTATTCACTAAGTGTTAATGCTTTGGACCGGTACTCTATTAAAAGGAGGCCTTAATATCCCTTAGTTTCCAATAGGACCCCGCTGTCACGGGAGGGTAGGACAAAAGATGTCATGCAAGTTCTTTTCCATAAGCACGTATGACTATATTCGGAATACATGCCTACATTACATTGATGAACTTGAGCTAGTTCTGTGTCACCCTATGTTATAACTGTTGCATGAGGAATCACATCCGACATAATTATCCATCACTAATCCAATGCCTACGAGCTTTTCACATATTGTTCTTGCTTAGTCACTTTTCTGTTGCCACTGTTACAATCACTACAAACCAATACTATTACTTTTGCCACTGTTACCATTACTTCCGTATTACTTTTCTACTAAATACTTTGCTGCAGATATTAAGTCTTTCAGGTGCGGTTGAATTGACAACTCAACTATTAATACTTGAGAATATTCTTTGGCTCCCCTTGTGTCGAATCAATAAATTTGGGTTGAATACTCTACCCTCAAAAACTGTTGCGATCCCCTATACTTGTGGGTTATCAGATAACTGTACCTTCTCCCTTATTGGAAAGTAGTTCATCACAGAAATCCGTTCCAGTGATTCCTACACCAATTAGTGAGGAAGTAATGATGACGATCATGAAACTTCTGATCAAGTTACTACCGAACCTCGTAGGTCAACTAGAGCAAGATCTGCACTAGAGTGGTACGGTAATCATGTTCTAGAGGTCATGTTACTTGACCATGATGAACCTATGAACTATGAGGAAGCGATGATGAGCCCAGATTCCGCAAAATGGCTTGAGGCCATGAAATCTGAGATGGGATCCATGTAAGAGAATAAAGTGTGGACTTTGGTTGACTTGCCTGATGATCGGCAAGCCATAGAGAATAAATGGATCTTCAAGAAGAAGACCGACGCTGACGGTAATGTTACTATCTATGAAGCTCGAATTGTTGCGAAAGGTTTTCGACAAGTTCAAGGAGTTGACTATGACGAGACCTTCTCACCCGTAGCGATGCTTAAGTCTGTCCGAATCATGTTAGCATTTGCCGCATTTTATGATTATGAAATTTGGCAAATGGATGTCAAAACTGCATTCCTTAATGGATATCTTAAAGAAGATTTGTATATGATGCAACCAAAAGGTTTTGTCGATCCAAAAGGTGCTAACAAATTGTGCAAGCTCCAGCGATCCATTTACGGACTGGTGCAAGCCTCTTGGAGTTGGAATATACGCTTTGATAGTGTGATCAAAGCATATGGTTTTATACAAAATTTTGGAGAAGCCTGTATTTACAAGAAAGTGAGTGGGAGCTCTCTAGGATTTCTGATATTATATGTGGATAACATATTGTTGATCGGAAATGATATTGAATTTCTGAATAGCATAAAAGGATACTTGAATAAGAATTTTTCAATGAAAGACATCGGTGAAGCTGCTTATATATTGGGCATCAAGATCTATAGACATAGATCAAGACGCTTAATTGGACTTTCACAAAGCACGTACCTTGATAAAGTTTTGAAGAATTTCAAAATGGATCAGTCAAAGAAAGGGTTCTTGCCTGTGTTGCAAGGTGTGAAGTTGAGTCAGACTCAATGCCCGACCACTAAAGAAGATAGAGAGAAAATGATAGTCATTCCATATGCCTCAGCCATAGGTTCTATCATGTATGCAATGTTGTGTACCAGACATGATGTGTGCCTTGCTATTAGTTTAGCAGGGAGGTACCAAAGTAATCCAGGAGTGGATCATTGGACAGCGATCAGGAACATCCTGAAATACCTAAAAAGGACTAAGGATGTGTTTCTCGTTTATGGAGGTGACAAAGAGCTCGTCGTAAACGGTTACGTCGATGCAAGCATTGACACTGATCCGGATGACTCAAAGTCACAAACCGGATACATATTTTTATTGAATGGTGGAGCTGTCAGTTGGTGTAGTTCTAAGCAGAGCGTCGTGGCGGGATCTACGTGTGAAGCGGAGTACATAGCTGCTTCAGAAGCAGCAAATGAAGGAGTCTGGATGAAGGAGTTCATATCCGATCCAGGTGTAATACCTAGTGCATCGGGTCCAATGAAAATCTTTTGTGACAATACTGGTGCAATTGCATTGGCAAAGGAATCAAGATTTCACATGAGAACCAAGCACATCAAGAGATGCTTCAATTCCATCCGCGATCAAGTCAAGGAGGGTGACATAGAGATGCAAGATACATACGGATCTAAATGTTGCAGACCCATTGACTAAGCCTCTCTCATGAGCAAAACATGATCAGCACCAAGGCTCCATGGGTGTTAGAATCATTACTATGCAATCTAGATTGTTGACTCTAATGCAAGTGGGAGACTGATGGAAATATGCCCTAGAGGCAATAATAAAGTTGTTAGTTATATTTCCTTATATCATGATAGATGTTTATTATTCATGCTAGAATTGTATTAACTGGAAACTTAGTACATGTGTAAATACATAGACAAACCGAGTGTCCCTAGTATGCCTCTACTTGACAAGATCGTTAATCAAAGATGGTTAAGTTTCCTAGCCATAGACATGTGTTGTCATTTGATGAACGGGTGATACGTCTCCAATGTATCTATAATTTTTGATTGCTCCATGCTATTATATTATCTATTTTGGATGTTAATGGGCTTTATTTTACACTTTTATATCATTTTTGGGACTAACCTATTAACCGGAGGCCCAGCCCAAATTGTTGTTTTTTTGCCTATTTTAGAGTTTCGCCGAAAAGGAATCTCAAACGGAGTCCAAACGGAATGAAACATTTGGGAACGTGATTTTCTCAACAAACGTGATCCAGGAGACTTGGAGTGGGCGTCAAGAAACAGTCGAGGAGGGCACGAGGCAGGGGGCGCACCTACCCCCCTGGGTGCGCCCTCCACCCTCGTGGGCCCCTTGTTGCTCCACCGACGTACTTCTTCCTCCTATTTATATCCACGTACCCCCCAAACATCCAAGAGCACCACTCCACTGCCGCAACCTTCTGTACCCAAGATATCCCATCTTTGGGCCTTTTCCGGAGCTTCGCCGGAGGGGGCATTGATCACGGAGGGCCTCTACATCAACTCCATGACCTCTCCGGTGATGTGTGAGTAGTTTACTTCAGACCTTCGGGTCCATAGTTATTAGCTAGATGACTTCTTCTCTCTCTTTGGATCTCAATACAAAGTTCTCCTCGATTCTCTTCGAGATCTATTCGATGTAATCTTCTTTTGCGGTGTGTTTGTCAAGATCCGATGAATTGTGGGTTTATGATCAAGTTTATCTATGAACAATATTTGAATCTCCTTTGAATTCTTTTATGTATGATTGGTTTATCTTTGCAAGTCTCTTCGAATTATCAGTTTGGTTTGGCCAACTATATTGATCTTTCTTGCAATGGGAGAAGTGCTTAGCTTTGGGTTCAATCTTGCGGTGTCCTTTCATAGTGACAGCAGGGGTAGCAAGGCACGTATTGTATTGTTTCCATCGAGGATAAAAAGATGGGGTTTATATCATATTGCATGAGTTTATCCCTCTACATCATGTCATCTTACTTAAAGCATTACTCTGTTCTTATGAACTTAATACTCTAGATGCATGCTGGATAGTGGTCGATGTGTGGAGTAATAGTAGTAGATGCAGAATCATTTCGGTCTACTTGTCGCGGACGTGATGCCTATATACATGATCATACCTAGATATTCTCATAACTATGCTCAATTCTATCAATTGCTCGACAGTATTTCGTTTACCCACTGTCGGTGTCAAAACCGGCGGATCTCGGGTAGGGGGTCCCGAACAGTGCGTCTAAGGCGGATGGTAACAGGAGGCAGGGGACACGATGTTTTACCCAGGTTCGGTCCCTCTTGATGGAGGTAAAACCCTACGTCTTGCTTGATATATTCTTGATGATATGAGTATTACAAGAGTTGATCTACCAGGAGATCGGAGAGGCTAAACCCTAGAAGCTAGCCTAGGGTATGATTGTATGTTGTCCTACGGACTAAAACCCTCCAGTTTATATAGACACCGGAAAGGGCTAGGGTTACACACGGTCGGTTACAAAGGAGGAGATATACATATCCGTATTGCCTAGCTTGCCTTCCACGCCAAGTAGAGTCCCATCCGGACACGAGACGGAGTCTTCAATCTTGTATCTTCATAGGCTAACAGTCCGGCCAAAGGATATAGTCCGGCTGTCCGGAGACCCCCTAATCCAGGACTCCCTCAGTAGCCCCTAAACCAGGCTTCAATGACGATGAGTCCAGCGCGCAATATTGTCTTCGGCATTGCAAGGCGGGTTCCTCCTCCGAATACACCACGGAAGAATTTGAATACAAGGATAGTGTCCGACCCTGCGAAATAAGTTCCACATACCACCGTAGAGAGAATAATATTTCCACAAATCTAATCTGCTGACTTGTTTTGGCAACATGACATTAAGCCAAGACATACCAAGTACCCATCATAAACTCTCATCTCTCGCATTACATTTTTTTCCATTCGCCTCTCGTTTTCCTCTCCCCACTTCTAAAACGATTTTCGAAAAGATTCACCTTTTCTTCGCCCCTCTTTCATTTGTCTACTTCGTTCGCTTTTTGTGTGCTCGTGTGTTGGATTGCTTTTCCAATACCAATAACAATGATTTTATTAGTACTCCGATTGCTCCCGATGCTAATGTTGAATCTTGTGAGATTAATACTGCCTTGCTGAATCTTGTTATGAAAGATCAATTTTCTGGCCTTCCCAATGAAGATGTCACATCCCATCTTAATAATTTCATTGATTTTTGTGATATGCAAAAGAAAAAAGATGTGGATAATGATATTGTTAAGCTGAAGTTATTTCCATTCTCTCTCAGGGATCGCGCTAAAACTTGGTTTTCATCTTTGCCTAAAAATAGTATTGATTCATGGAATAAGTGTAAAGATGCTTTTATTTCCAAGTATTTTCCTCCCGCTAAGATCATCTCCCTTAGGAATGATATTATGAGTTTTAAGCAACTTGATCATGAACATGTTGCACAATCTTGGGAGATGATGAAATTGATGATTACAGATTGCCCTACTCATGGTTTGAATATGTGGATGATTATACAATTTTTTATGCTCGATTGGATTTTGGTTGTAGAAATCTTTTAGATTCGGGCGCGGGAGGAACTTTTATGGAAATCACTTTAGGAGAAGCTACCAAACTCCTAGATAATATTAGGGTTAATTATTCTCAATGGCATACTGAAAGATCTTCCACTAGTAAAAAGGTGCATGCAATTGAAGAAATAAATGTTTTGAGTGGAAAGATGAATAAGCTTATGGTATTGTTTGCTAATAAGAGTGCTCCTATTTATCCTAATGATATGCCTTTGTCTACTTTGATTGAAAACAATAATGAATCTATGGATGTGAATTTTGTTGGTCGGAACAATTTTGGTAATAACGCGTATAGAGGTAATTTTAATCCTAGGCCATTTCCTAGTAATTCCTCTATTAATTATGGTAATTCCTACAACAATTCTTATGGAAATTATAATAATATGCCCTTTGAATTTGAGAATAGTGTTAAAGAATTTATTAGTTCGCAAAAGAATTTCAATGCTTTGATTGAAGAAAAATTGCTTAAGATTGATTATTTGGCTAGGAACATGGATATAATTTCTCTTGATGTTGATTCTTTGAAACTTAGATCTATTCCACCTAAGCATGATATCAATGAGTCTCTCAAAGCCATGAGAATTTCCATTGATGAATGCAAAGAAAAAACCGCTAAGATGCGTGCTAAGAAAGATTGGTTTATAAAAGCGTGTTCTTCTAGTTTTCATGAAAATAATGATGAAGATCTAAAAATGATTGATGTGACTCTTATTGAATATTTGTTTTCCAATATAAATCATGATAAATATGGGACTGAAGATGAGTCAACTTTAGTTAGAAGGCGTCCCAATGATTCAGAGTTTTTAGATCTTGATGCAAAAATTGATAAAAGTGGGGATGGAGAGGTCAAAACTTTAGATAGCAATGAACCCACTATTTTAGATTTCAAGGACTTTAATTATGATAATTGCTCTTTAATATGTTGTATTTCCTTGTTGCAATTCGTGTTGAATTCTCCTCATGCTTATAATCAAAACAGAGCTTTTACTAAACATATCGTTGATGCTATGATGCAATCTTATGAAGAAAAGCTTAATTTGGAAGTTTCTATTCCTAGAAAACTTTATGATGAGTGGGAACCTACTATTAAGATTAAGATTAAAGATTATGAATGGTATGCTTTGTGTGATTTGGGTGCTAGTGTTTCCACGATTCCGAAAACTTTATGTGATGTGTTAGGTTTCCGTGAATTTGATGATTGTTACTTAAATTTGCATCTTACGAATTCCACTATTAAGAAACCTATGGGAAGAATTAATGATGTTCTTATTGTTGGAAATAGGAATTTTGTGCCCATAGATTTTCATTGTTCTCGATATAGATTGCAATCCTACATATCATATTATTCTTGGTAGAGCTATCCTTAGAACGATTGGTGCAATTATTGATATGAAAGAAGGTAGCATTAGATTTCAGTTTCCATTAAGGAAAGGCATGGAACACTTTCTAAGAAAGAAAATTAAATTGCCTTATGAATCTATTATGAGAGCCACTTATAGATTGCGTGCCAAAGATGATAATACTTAGATCTATTCGTGTTTTTATGCCTAGCTAGGGGCGTTAAACAATAGCGCTTGTTGGGAGGCAACCCAATTTTATTTTTTCTTGATTTTTAGGTCCTGTTTTCCTTTGAATAAATCATCTAGCCTATGGTTAGATGTGGTTTTGTGTTTGAATTAGTGTTTGTGCCAAGTAAGTCCTTTGGGTTAGCTTACGACGATAGTAAATTTGATCCTGCTGAAAAACAAAAGCTTTTGTGCCCAGGATATTAGTTTTAAGTTTTAACAGAAGCGCGATAAAATACTGATTATTTTTGTGGACGATTAATAAAAAAATTCTAGGACTTCCTAATTTCTCAGAATTTTTGGAGTTACATAAGTATTAGAAATCTCCAGATTTCTACAAACTATTCTGTTTTTGACAGATTCTGTTTTTCGCGTGTTGTTTGCTTATTTTGATGCTTCTATGGCTAGTATCGGGTGGGGGGGGGTATGAACCATAGAAAAGTTGGAATATAGTAGATATTACACCAATATAAATAATGAGTTCACAGCAGTACCAAAAGTGGTGATTTATTTTCTTATACTAACGGATGTTACGATATTTTCCGTTGAAGTTTTGTGTTGTGAAGTTTTCAAGTTTTGGGTAAGGATTTGATGGCCTATGGAATAAGGAGTAGCAAGAGCCTAAGCTTTGGGATCCCAAGGCACCCCAAGGTAATATTCAAGGATGTCAAAAAGCCTAAGCTTGGGGATGCCTTGGGAAGGCATCCCCTCTTTCGTCTTCGTCTATCGGTAACTTTACTTGAGGCTATATTTTTATTCACCACATGATATATGTTTTGCTTGGAGTGTCTTGTATGATTTGAGTCTTTGCTTTTTAGTTTGCCACAATCATCCTTACTGTACACACCTTTTGAGAGAGACACGCATGATTCATGATTTATTAGAATGTTCTATGTGCTTCACTTATATTTTTTGAGCTAGGAAAATTTGCTCTAGTGCTTCACTTATTGTAACATCCCAAATTTTTCAATTTGGAATGTTATACATTAGATCATCAATGCATATCATATATTATTTGCTTTTGGTTTTGATCCTAGAAATCCTAAGCAACTCAAGGACCCACGGAGAGAGTTGGGGATTTCGTTATTTTCATATTTGAGTTTTCTCAAAAATTGAGAATAGAATCATTTGATTTTTATTTATTTTATCATCAATTATTTCTATTACAAAATTATGAGAGAGGGAACAAAATGACTTTCCCAAAATAAAGAAATATTGAGGATTTAATAAAGAAATCAAATAAGATTTTATTTCGGAGCTTTTCGATATTTTATTTGAATTTAGGAAAAATATGTGTTTTTCAAAATTGCATTTAGGCCCCAAATAAATGTTCACTTTGTCCGGCTTGATTTTAGAAGTCGGGGAAAATTTATTTCGGGATTTTTGGAGTCCGTTTAGTATTTCTTTTTTTTCTTCTGCGCGTAATTATTAAAAAAATCGCACCGACCTACGGGCCGTGTCCGACCGGGACTCCGGACTGCGTAGGCTTTATAAGCCGGGGGGGAGCCCAGCCAAAGCCAGCCCAGCCCCGCGGCCCCGAACCCTAGCTCCGCCGCCCGCCCGCGCCCGACCCCGCCGTCGCCGCCGCCAGCGCTGCACGTCGCCGCCGCCTACTGTCGCCGGAGCCGCCGCGCCGCTGCCTCGCCGACCCGCCGCCCGAGGTTCGCCTCGTAACCCGCGCCGCCGGCTTTTTTTAAAAAATGATCGGTTTTCATCGGTTTTTTTAGTTTTCATTTTTTCAGATCAGTTTTTTTTGGTTTAGGTTAATTAGCGAGCGTTCGCTCGTTCGTTCGTTTTAACGAACGTTCTCATCGTTTAGATCCGGTTAACAAACGTTCGTTCGTTAATCCGTTCGTCGTTTTTCTTTTTTTCGGATTTTCCGTGATTATTTTCTGATCGCGATTTCTGATCCGATTTTGGTTCTAGTATAACTTTTTGCTCGTTAATCGGAATCAGGCGATTCAAGCGCCTGGAGTTTCGTCTCGAAACCCTCTATCCGTTTAACCAACTCAAACAAGTTTTTGCTACTGTAAAATTTGACTTAGATCCAGATTAGTAAAACAAAGTTGTTTTCTTTCGCCGTTTGACTTTTGTTGGTTCGTTCGATTTGATTCTTTTTGCAAACCAGAGTTCTTAAGTTGAACTTTTTGGTTAGTTCTCTTATTTGACTTTTAACTGTGCATTAGATGAGTGCTTATTGTATGCTTGTTTGTTTGTCTGTGATAGAATACCCGGAGTGTGCCGCCTGTTACTTCGAATCTTTAGGTTTCGCGGATCATCAGCAAGGCAAGTAACACTTTGATCATACCTTTTCTACTACCCAGTTTTATTGCATTAGATCAAATCCTCAAACATTGCATGATTAGGATCTAATTAAATTGTGGGATGGGAAGTAGTTGAGGTAGTACCTATTAGCTGTTATATTATCAAACCTTTGGGAGTTACTTCTACATCTACCATTATGCCATGCTATGCTAGTAGACGTGGATTGGGTGAGTGATATCCATGACAGATGTGAGTTTGTTAATTAATGGTTTATCTAAGGTGGCAACTTAAACACACATCTGGGTGGATTGAGGTACCTGGGTATTCCAGGATTGCCTGTTTTTTTATTGACCGCCACCCAGGCCCAAAGGGATCGTGAGATTTTTCATACTAGAAACTTCCGTGTGCAGCCACAAGCCATTATGGGCTCTGGCATAGTTGATTATGTCGTGCGAACTCTTACAGGGTAACTAGCAGATGTAGGGGAAAGTAGGTGTAACGGTCTATCCATCGTAAGGTTCTAGCGCTTCTGAAAGACTATGTCTCGGTCATCCGTCTTCTCAAACACCAGGTAGTGCGAGAAACCAAACGGAGGCGATCGAGTCTTATGGGGAAAAGTGCACAAACCTCTGTAGAGTGTATAAACTAATCATGGTTAGCTATGTCCCCGGTTATGGACATTTTTTGTATCTAGTACTTGGATTATCATGTGAATCTCAACATGTTACTCTAAATTAATTTTGTTGAGTTTTGTTAATGATGATGCTTAATTGGAATTGAGGATGTTGTCAACCATTCTCAATGTTTAACAACCACCATGATAGTTAAATAAATTTATTCCTTTGTAGTAGGGAAAAATTGGCTTTACGCAAAATTGTAACCATAGAGCTTTCCACCAGCCAAATATGCATATAGTATAGCTGTTTCATTCCATTACTCTCTATGTGTTACCTTGCCAGTGTATTCCATGTGCTGACCCATTTCGGGATGCAACGTTAATGTTGCAGACTTTTCAGACGACGATTAAGGAGTTTTTAGGTCGTGGTTCTATACTCAGTGATGCCGTTGGAGTTGATGGACTCGCTTATCTTCCAAGCCTTCCGATGTTATCGTTATTAGATGGCCTTAAGCCATATTTATTGTAATTAGTTCTCTATTGAGACACTCGATGTTATAAGTGTGTGATTGCTACTCTGTTATAAATCATCCGAGTACTGTGTGGTGTCAGCATTACTGATCCAGGGATGACACCGGAGCATAGAGATCAGACTGGTTGAGGTCTGGTCGCTACAGAGATGGTATCAGAGCACACGCTGACTGTAGGACATGACCACTAAGCTAAAGACCTAGATCACTATTCACTCTCTTCTCTCCTGACCTCTCATCTTTTCTACTCTTTAGGATGGCGGATGTAAGGAACAAGTTCACGCAACCGGATGAGGATACACCCTTTGGACGTCACTTGAAGGAAGTCACTAGATACCTGAACATAGGAGTACCAAGCTTCACCGGAACCTACAACGCCACTTTACCTGAAGAAGAGCGCTGGATGATTCAAGTTCAAGTTCCAGGAAGGACGTTCATGCCAGTCACTGAGCCCATAGAGTTTTCTTTTGATGCACCAACTTGGAGTCTAGGAAAGAGCATGGCAGCTCACATCGCCATGGGACGCATTGGAGAAGTCTACCGCAATGATCTCAAGGATACTATCTACCAGATTTGTGGGCGCCGAGATGAGCACTGGGAGATGATCAGCACCAGGAAGGATAGATCAGTTGCAGCTTTTATCCAGGAGTTAAACCAGCACATTCGACGACAGGAGAACCAGATGTGCGCCGACATGATAGACCTGAAGAAGGCAAGGACAAGAATCAAGGAACTAGAGGAAGAACTCAAGGCTACACGTGAAGATTATGAAGAGGAAATCGAAGTATTGGTGGATAATAATGACGATCTGATCAAGAAGATCGGGATATTTATGGGAGGCCCTACACGAGTAGATGAAGACGAAGAACCCAAGGAGATTCGCCCGGAAGACTACATCATCATCGACGACACCGACTCAGACCCAGATGACAGCGATGATGATTATGTTGATGAAGCCGGAGCAGATATCATGGAGCCTGCAACCGAAGAATATTTCTAGTAGACCACCTCATAAGTAGTAGTAGTCCACCATGTAAATATAGTAGTCCGAGCACTTTTGCGATAGTTAGTTCGATTGTATGCCCTTGTTTGATTGAATGAAGTGAATTGTTTGCTTTTGCCTCATGTGCATATGGGTAGTGTTTTCTCTTTAGACCCCCTCTATTCTTAAATCTCATCTTTTCTAAACCCTCAGATGCCTCCGAGACGTGTCCCCAGATTTACCTTTCCACCGGAGCTCACCCAGTTGATCCAGCAGCAGAACACATCGATGTAGTTGCTAGTCCAGAATCAGAATCAGGGGAACAACAACAACAACAACAACAACAACCCACCACCACCACCACCTGTGGATCACTTAGCCCGTTTTATTAGGCTGAATCCGCCGGTGTTTTCCAGTAGCACCGAGCCGATAGTAGCAGATGATTGGCTCCGCAAGACAGCTAGAGAGTTGACTACAGCAGGATGCACAGATGCGGAGAAGGTGAAGTTTTCCGCACATCAGCTTGAAGGACCCGCAACATCATGGTGGGAGAATTTCACAGCCACTTTCCCTGTCGACACTGTCACATGGGACCAGTTTCAGCAGGCTTTTCGTACTGCCCATGTCTCAGCAGGAGTATATGGCCAGTCAAGGATGTTTTCAAGTGCCATTGAGTATAGGTAGGCATGTGTTTCCCTCGGATTTAATCATTTTGGAATCACAAGGATTGGATGTAATTCTGGGTATGGATTGGCTGTCGATGTATGGAGGAAACATCGATTGCGCCAGTAAGTCGATCTTGCTTACCACCCCAGAAGGGAGAAGGATCAAGTATGTATCCCGACATGTGCAAAAAGGGACTCAAGTAAATTGTTTAACAGGAGTTGTGCAGGAGGAAGTACCAGTGGTAAGGGATTTCCCTGAAGTATTTCCAGGGGAGTTGCCAGGCATGCCACCAGATAGAGATATTGAGTTTTTGATTGAGCTTTTGCCAGGCACAGGACCAATATCAAAGCGACCATACAGGATGCCCGCAAAGGATTTGGTGGAGATTAAGAAGCATATTAAGGAGTTACTGGATAAAGGTTACGTTCTCCCAAGTTCGTCGCCTTGGGGATCACCCGTACTTCTAGTGGAAAAGATGGATGGATCGTTAAGAATGGTTGTTAATTACCGAGGATTGAATGAAGTAACGATCAAGAACAAGTACCCACTACCGATGATCAATGATCTGTTTGATCGTTTGCAAGGAGCTAAAGTGTTTTCCAAGATCGATTTGCGATCAGGGTGCCATCAGTTGAAGATTCGAGAGCAGGACATACCTAAGACAGCTTTCACCCAAGATATGGACTGTATGAGTACACCGTTATGTCATTTGGTCTGACCAACACACCTGCCTATTTTATGAACATGATGAACAAAGTGTTTATGGAGTTCTTGGATAAGTTCGTCGTAGTGTTCATTGATGATATTCTGGTTTATTCTAAGAATGAAGAAGAGCATAAGGAACATTTATGATTAGTACTTGAGAAGCTCAGAGAACATCAGTTATATGTCAAGTTCAGCAAATGTGAGTTTTGGTTGAAGGAAGTAGGATTCCTCGGACACGTTATATCCGGAGAAGGAATAGCAGTTGACCCCACAAAGGTTATCACTGTGACCAATTGGGAAGCACCAACAACAGTTGGAGAGATCCGGAGTTTTCTTCGACTCGCAGGATACTATTGGAGATTTATTGAGAACTTCTCAAAGATTGCAAAACCTATGACGGAGTTGTTGAAGAAGGATACCAAGTTCATATGGACCGAGGAGTGTGAGGCTAGTTTCCAGGAGTTGAAGAAACGTTTGGTTACCTCACCAGTGTTGATTTTGCCAGACCAGACCAAGGACTATGAGGTATATTGCGACGCTTCACGTTGAGGACTTGGAGCAGTGCTTATGCAGGAAGGGAGAGTTGTTTCATATGCCTCAAGACAGCTTAAGCCTCATGAGTTGAATTATGATATGCATGATTTGGAGTTAGCAGCCGTAGTGCATGCATTGAAAACATGGAGACATTTCCTCATTGGAAACCATGGTGATGTGTACACGGATCATAAGAGTTTGAAATACATTTTCACACAGAAGGAGTTGAACCTCAGACAAAGGAGATGGTTGGAGCTCATCAAGGATTATGATATGAGATTGCATTACCATCCCGGAAAGGCTAATGTAGTAGCTGACACATTAAGCCGCAAAAGCCATGTCAATACATTAATGACGGGGGAGATACCAAAGGAGTTAGCCGAGGATCTTCATGAACTATGTTTGGAAATAGTTCCGAGAGGCTATGTAGCAGCATTGGAGATTCAGTCAACTTTGATGGATAGAATCAGAAAAGCTCAGAAGACTGACAAGGAGATTGCCTCTATAAAGGAGAAAATGAGCGAAAGAAAGGCTAAAGGTTTTCGTGAGGATGAGCACGATACCCTATGGTTTGAAGACCGTGTTTATGTGCCCAATGACCCGGAGATCAGGAAGTTGATTCTGCAAGATGCACATGACTCACCCTATTCGATTCACCCAGGAAATACCAAGATGTATTTGGATTTGAAGGATACTTTCTGGTGGACCGGAATGAAGAAAGATATTGCGGAGTATGTAGCGATTTGTGATGTGTGTCAGAGAGTAAAGGCAGAGCACCAGAAGCCAGCAGGATTGTTACAACCATTGCCGATACCCGAATGGAAGTGGGATAAGCTAGGCATGGATTTTATCACGGGATTACCAAGGACTCGTTCCGGCTATGACTCGATTTGGGTTGTAGTTGATCGGTTGACGAAAGTAGCTCATTTCATCCCAGTAAAGACCACGTACACCAGTGCTAAGTTGGCAAAGATATACATGACCAGGATCGTATGTCTGCATGGAGTTCCGAGGAGTATCGTATCAGATAGAGGAACCCAGTTTACCTCAAAGTTCTGGAAGCAGTTGCATGAAACTTTAGGAACCAGGCTAGAATTCAGTACAGCTTTTCTCCCATAGACAGATGGACAGACCAAGAGAGTCAATCAGATTTTGGAGGATATGCTGAGAGCTTGTGCACTAGATTACGGATCTAGTTGGGACGACAATTTGCCATATGCAGAGTTCTCTTACAACAACAGTTACCAAACCAGTTTAAAGATGGCCCCTTTCGAAGCCTTGTACGGAAGGAGGTGCAGGACACCGTTGTCGTGGGACGAAGTTGGAGACCGCCAGTTGTTTGGGCCTGATTTGATTAAAGAGTCTGAACAAAAGGTGAAGTTGATTCGCGATAGGCTCAAGGTAGCCCAGTCCAGGCAGAAGAGCTACGCAGATTCTAAACGCAAGGAGACAGTTTACGAAGTCGGAGACCGAGTTTATCTTCGAGTATCTCCACTATGGGGAACAAAGCGCTTTGGAGTTAAGGGAAAGTTAGCACCACGATTTGTAGGACCATACCGAGTATTGGAATGTATGGGAGAAGTGGCCTACAAGTTGGAATTGCCCGAAGGATTGTCAGGAGTTCATGATGTGTTCCACGTTTCTCAGTTGAAGAAGTGCCACGCAGAGATGGCTGGCATACCTTTGAGAGACACAGTGCCATTGGAAGCAATCCAGTTGGATAACAATTTGACCTATGAGGAGAAACCAATTAAGATTCTCGAGTTTGCCAGCCGAGTCACTTGCAGCAAGGTAATCAAGTTTTGTAAGGTTCAGTGGAGCCACCACACGGAGGACGAAGCCACCTGGGAACGAGAGGAAGATTTGCTCAAGTACCACCCTCATCTATTTTCTAGCCAACCCGAATCTCGAGGGCGAGATTCATCTTAAGGGGGGTAGGTTTGTAACATCCCAAATTTTCAATTTGGAATGTTATACATTAGATCATCAATGCATATCATATATTATTTGCTTTTGGTTTTGATCCTAGAAATCCTAAGCAACTCAAGGACCCACGGAGAGAGTTGGGGATTTTGTTATTTTCATATTTGAGTTTTCTCAAAAATTGAGAATAGGATCATTTGATTTTTATTTATTTTATCATCAATTATTTCTATTACAAAATTATGAGAGAGGGAACAAAATGACTTTCCCAAAATAAAGAAATATTGAGGATTTAATAAAGAAATCAAATAAGATTTTATTTCGGAGCTTTTCGATATTTTATTTGAATTTAGGAAAAATATGTGTTTTTCAAAATTGCATTTAGGCCCCAAATAAATGTTCACTTTGTCCGTCTTGATTTTAGAAGTCGGGGAAAATTTATTTCGGGATTTTTCGAGTTCGTTTAGTATTTCTTTTTATTTTTTTTCTTCTGTGCATAATTATTAAAAAAAATCGCACCGACCTACGGGGCGTGTCCGACCGGGACTCCGGCCCGCGTAGGCTTTATAAGCCGGGGGGGAGCCAAGCCGAAGCCAGCCCAGCCCCGCGCCCCCGAACCCTAGCGCCGCCACCCGCCCGCGCCCGACCCCGCTGCCGCCGCAGCGCCGCACGCCAGAGCCGCCGCACCGCTGCCTCGCCGACCCGCCCCCCGAGGTTCACCTCGTAACCCGTGCCGCCGGCTTTTTTTAAAAAATGATCGGTTTTCATCGGTTTTTTTAGTTTTCATTTTTTCAGATCAGTTTTTTTTGGTTTAGGTTAATTAGCGAGCGTTCGCTCGTTCGTTCGTTTTAACGAACGTTCTCATCGTTTAGATCCGGTTAACGAACGTTCGTTCGTTAATCCGTTCGTCGTTTTTCTTTTTCTCGGATTTTCCGCGATTATTTTCTTGATCGCGATTTCTGATCCGATTTTCGTTTTAGTATAACTTTCGCTCGTTTATCGGAATCAGGCGATTCAAGCGCCTGGAGTTTCGTCTCGAAACCCTCTATCCGTTTAACCAACTTAAACAAGTTTTTGCTATCTGTAAAATTTGACTTAGATCCAGATTAGTAGAATGAAGTTGTTTTCTTTCGCCGTTTGACTTTCGTTGCTTTGTTCGATTTGATTCTTTTTGCAACGGAGTTCTTAAGTTGAACTTTCCTGGTTAGTTCTCTTGTTTTACTTTTACCTATGCATTAGATGAGTGCTTATTGTATTGCTTGTTTGTTTGTCTGATAGAATACCCGGAGTGCGCCGCCTGTTACTTCGAATCTCTAGGTTTCGCGGATCATCAGCAAGGCAAGTAACACTTTGATCATACCTTTTCTACTACCCAGTTTTATTGCATTAGATCAAATCCTCACACATTGCATGATTAGGATCTAATTAAATTGTGGGATGGGAAGTAGTTGAGGTAGTACCTATTACCTGTTATATTATCAAACCTTTGGGAGTTAATTCTACGTTTGCCATTATGCCATGCTATGCTAGTAGACGTGGATTGGGTGAGTGATATCCATGACAGATGTGAGTTGTTAATTAATGGTTTATCTAAGGTGGCAACTTAAACACCACATATGGGTGGATTGAGGTACCTGGGTATTCCAGGATTGCCTGTTTTTTTATGGACCGCCACCCAGGCCCAAAGGGTCATGAGATTTTTCATACTAGAAACTTCCGTGTGCAGCCACAAGGCCATTATGGGCTCTGGCCATAGTTGATATGTCGTGCGAACTCTTACAGGGTAGACTAGCAGATGTAGGGGAAAGTAGGTGTAACGGTCTATCCATCGTAAGGTGCTAGCGCTTCTGAAAGACTATGTCTCGGTCATCCGTCTTCTCAAACACAGTAGTGCGAGAAACCAAACGGAGGCGATCGAGTCTTGTGGGGAAAAGTGCACAAACCTCTCCAGAGTGTATAAACTAATCATGGTTAGCCGTGTCCCCGGTTATGGACGTTTTGAGTATCTAAGTACTTGGATTATCATGTGAATCTCAACATGTTACTCTAAATTAATTTTGTTGAGTTTTGTTAATGATTATGCTTAATTGGAATTGAGGATGTTGTCAACCATTCTCAATGTTTAACAACCACCGTGATAGTTAAATAAATTTATTCCTTTGTAGTAGGGAAAAATTGGCTTTACGCAAAATTGTAACCATAGAGCTTTCCACCAGCCAAATATGCATATAGTATAGCTGTTTCATTCCATTACTCTCTATGTGTTACCTTGCCAGCGTATTCCATGTGCTGACCCATTTCGGGATGCAACGTTAATGTTGCAGACTTTTCAGACGATGATTAAGGAGTTTTTAGGTCGTGGTTCTATACTCAGTGATGCCGTTGGAGTTGATGGACTCGCTTATCTTCCAAGCCTTCCGATGTTATCGTTATTAGATGGCCTTAAGCCATATTTATTGTAATTAGTTCTCTATTGAGACACTCGATGTTATAAGTGTGTGATTGCTACTCTATTATAAATCCTCCGAGTACTGTGTGGTGTCAGCATTACTGATCCAGGGATGACACCGGAGCATAGAGATCAGACTTTTCACCATTCCTCAATCACATATCCTTCCTCAAAACAGCCACCATATCTACCTATTATGGCATTTCCATAGCCATTCCGAGATATATTGTCATGCAACTTTTCACCATTCCGTTTATTGTGACACGCATCATCATTGTCATACTGCTTTGCACAATCATGTAGCTGACATCTTATTTGTGGCAAAGCCACCGTTCATCCTTTTTTATACATGTCACTCTTGATTCATGGCACATCCTGGTACACCGCTGGAGGCATTCACATAGAGTATATTTTTGTTCTATTATCGAGTTGTAATTCTTGAGTTGTAAGCAAATAGAAGTGTGATGATTTCATTATTAGAGGATTGTCCCATGTGAGGAAATAAAAAAAGGAGAGAAAGGCCAAATAAAAAAAGGCCAAAAATGAGAGAAAAGAGAGAAGGGACAATGTTACTATCCTTTTTGCCACACTTGTGCTTTAAAGTAGCACTGTGATCTTCATGATAGAGAGTCTCCTATGATATCACTTTCATATGCTAGTGGGAATTTTTCATTATAGAACTTGGCTTGTATATTCAATGATGGGCTTCCTCAAACACCCTAGGTCTTCATGAGCAAGAAAGTTGGATGCACACCCATTAGTTTTCCTTTTTGAGCTTTCATAAACTTATAGCTCTAGTGCATCTTTTGCATGGCAATCCCTACTCACTCACTTTGATATCTACTGATGGGCATCTCCATAGCCCATTGATACACCTAGTTGATGTGAGACTATCTCCTTCTTTTTGTCTTCTCCAGAACCACCGTCTATTACACCTATAGTGCTATGTCCATGCCTCACGCTCATGTATTGTGTGAAAGTTGAAAGGGTTTTAGAATGTCAAAAGTTTGATGAACCAATTGCTTGGCTTGTCATCGGGGTTGTGCATGATTTGAATCTTTTGTCTGATGAAGATGGAGCATAGCCAGACTATATGATTTTGTAGGGATAAGCTTTCTTTGGCCATGTTATTTTGAGAAGACATAATTATTTTGTTAGTATGCTTGAAGTATTATTGTTTTTATGTCAATATTAAACTCTTGTTTTTAATCTTACAGATCTGAACATTCATGCCACAATAAAAATAATTACATAGATAAATATGTTAGGTAGGATTCCACATCAAAAATTCTGTTTTTTATCATTTACCTACTCGAGGACGAGCAGGAATTAAGCTTGGGGATGCTTGATACGTCTCCAACGTATCTATAATTTTTTATTGTTCCATGCTATTATATTATATGTTTTGGATGTTTTATATGCATTAATATGCTATTTCATATGATTTTTGGGACTAACCTATTAATCTAGAGCCAAGTGCATGTTTCTGTATTTTCCTTGTTTTAGAGTTTCACAGAAAGGAATACCAAACGGAGTCCAAATGGAATAAAACTTTCACCATGATTTTTCTTGGACCAGAAGACACCCAGGAGACTTGGAGTACAAGCCAGAGGAGCCTCGAGTTGGCCACAAGGGTGGAGGACGCGCCCCCCGACCTTGTGGGCCCCTCGTAGCTCCCCTGACCTAATTCTTTCGCCTATATATACTCTTATACCCCCAAAACATCCAGGGGAGCCACGAAACCACTTTTCCACCACCGCAACCTTCTGTACCCGTGAGATCCCATCTGGGGGCCTTTTCCGGCATCCTGTCGGAGGGGGAATCGATCACGGAGGGCTTCTACATCAACACCATTGCCACTCTGATGAAGCGTGAGTAGTTTACTTCAGACCTACGGGTCCATAGCTAGTAGCTAGATGGCTTCTTCTCTCTCTTTGATTCTCAATACAAAGTTATCCTCGATGTTCTTGGAGATCCATTCGATGTAATACTCTTTTTCAGTGTGTTTGCCGAGATCTGATGAATTGTGGATTTATGATCAGCTTATCTATGAATATTATTTGAATCTCCTCTGAATTCTTATATGCATGATTTGATATCCTTGCAAGTCTCTTTGAACTATCGATTTGGTTTGGCCAACTACATTGGTTTTTCTTGCAATGGGACAAGTTCTTAGCTTTGGGTTCAATCTTGCGGTGTCATTTCCCAGTGACAGTAGGGGCAGCAAGGCACGTATTGTATTATTGCCATCGAGGATAACAAGATGGGTTTTTCATCATATTGCTTGAGTTAATCCCGCTACATCATGTCATATTGCTTAATGCGTTACTCTGTCCTTATGAACTTAATACTCTAGATGCATGCAAGAGTCGGTCGATGTGTGGAGTAATAGTAGTAGGTACAGAATTGTTTCGGTCTACTTGACACGGACGTGATGCCTATATTCATGATCATTGCCTTAGATATCATCATAATTTTGCGCAGTAATTTCTTCAGAATCGTTTCGGCAGTAATTTGTTCACCCATCGTAATAATTTCTATGTTGAGAGAAGCCACTAGTGAAACCTATGGCCCCCGGGTCTATTTTCCATCATATAAGTTTCCGATCTACGATTCTAGTTTACTATTTACTTTCCTTTCCAATCTTTACTTTTCGTTCCATAAACAAAAAATACCAAATATATTATTTACCGTTTATCATCTCTATCAGATCTCACTTTGCGAATAATTGTGAAGGGATTGACAACCCCTTTATTATTGGTTGCAAGTCGGTGTTTCTTTGTGCAGGTATTCAATGGCTTGTTGTGTAGTCTCCTACTGGATTGATACCTTGGTTCTCAAAACTGAGGGAAATACTTATGCTACTTTACTGCATCAACCTTTCCTCTTCAAGGGAAAAACCAACGCAAGCTCAAGAGGTAGCATTTTGCATAAAGGTGGCTGTCGGGTGTCTGTTTCTCCAACTTTAGTTGAATCAAATTTGACTATGGATGATCCTTGTTGAAGGTTAAAACAGCAAACTTGATGAAACATCGTTGTGGTTTTGATGCGTAGGTAAGAACGGTTCTTACTAGAAGCCCGTAGCAGCCACATAAAACTTGCAACAACAAAGTAGAGGACGTCTAACTTGTTTTTGCAGGGCATGTTGTGATGTGATATGGTCAAGACATGATGTGATATACGTTATTGTATGAGATGATCATGTTTTGTAAAAGTTATCGGCAACTGGCATGAGCCTTATGGTTGTCGCTTTATTGTATGAAATGCAATCGCCATGTAATTGTTTTACTTTATCACTATGCGTTAGCGATAGTTGTAGAAGCAATAGTTGGTGAGACGACCACGACGCTACGATGGAGATCAAGGTGTCAAACCAGTGACGATGGAGATCATGATAGTGCTTTGGAGATGGAGATCAAAGGCACAAGATGTTGATGGCCATATCATGTCACATATTTTGATTGCATGTGATGTTTATCTTTTATGCATCTTATTTTTCTTAGTATGGCGGTAGCATTATAAGATGATCCCTCGCTAAATTTCAAGGTATAATTGTTCTCCCTAAGTATGCACCGTTGCGACAGTTCGTCGTGCCAAGACACCACATGATGATCGGGTGTGATAAGCTCTACGTTCACATACAATGGGTGCAAGACAATTTTGCACATGTGGAATACTCGTGTTAAACTTGTCGAGCCTAGCATGTACAGACATGGCCTCGGAACACTGAGACCGAAAGGTCGAACGTGAATCATATAGTAGATATGATCAACATAGAGATGTTCACCATTGAAAACTACTCCATCTCACGTGATGATCGGACATGGTTTAGTTGTTATGGATCACATGATCATTTAGATGACTCGAGGGATGTCTATCTAATTGGGAGTTCTTAAGTAATATGATTAATTAAACTTAAATTTATCATGAACTTAGTCCTGATAGTTTTTGCATATCTATGTTGTAGATCAATGGCCCGTGCTACCATTCCCTTGAATTTTAATGCGTTCCTAGAGAAAGCTAAGTTGAAAGATGATGGTAGCAACTACACAGACTGGGTCTGTAACTTGAGGATTATCCTCATTGCTTCACAGAAGAATTACTTCCTTAATGCACCGCTAGGTGCAAGCCCTGCTACAGGAGCAACTATTAACATTATGAACGTCTGGCAAGCTAAATCTGATGACTACTCGATAGTTCAGTGTGCCATGCTTTACGGCTTAGAATCGGGACTTCAAAGACATTCTGAACGTCATGGAGCATATGAGATGTTTCAGGAGTTGAAGTTAATATTTCAAGCAAATGCCCAAGTTGAGAGATATGAAGTCTCCAACAAGTTCTATAGCTGCAAAATGGAGGAGAACAGTTATGTTAGTGAACACATACTCAGAATGTCTGGGTACCATAACCACTTGACTCACCTGGGAGTTAATCTTCTGGATGATAGTGTTATTGACAGAGTTCTTCAATCACTGCCACCAAGATATAAAGGCTTCATGATGAACTATAATATGCAAGGGACGAACAAGACAATTCCCGAGCTCTTCGCAATGCTCAAAGCTGCGGCGGTAGAAATAAAGAAGGAGCATCAAGTGTTGATGGTTAACAAGACTACTAGTTTCAAAAAAAGGCAAAGGAAAGAAGGGGAACTTCAAGAAGAATAGCAAGAAAGTTGCAGCTCCCGGGAAGAAGCCCAGGTCTAGACCTAAGCCTGAAACAAAGTGCTTCTACTACAAAGGGACTGGTCACTAGTAGCGGAACTGCCCCAAGTATTTGGCGGATAAGAAGGATGGCAAAGTGAACAAAGGTATATTTGATATACATGTTATTGATGTGTACCTTAATAATGCTCATAGTAGTGCCTGGGTATTTGATACCGGTTTTGTTGCTCATATTTGCAACTCGAAATAGGGGCAACGGATTAAACGAAGATTGGCTAAGGACGAGGTGACAATGCGTGTCGGTAATGGTTCCAAGTTCGATGTGATCGCCGTCGTCACGCTACCTCTACATCTACCTTCGGGATTAGTTTTAGACCTGAATAATTTTTATTTGGTGCCAGCGTTGAGCATAAACATTATATCTGGATCTTTTTTGATGCGAGACGGTTATTCATTTAAATATGAGAATAATGGTTGTTCTATTTATGTGAGTAATATCTTTTATGGTCATGCACCCATGATGAGCAGTCTATTTTTGTTGAATCTCGATCGTGGTAATACACATATTCATAATATTGATGCCAAAGATGCAAAGTTCATAATGATAGTGCAACATATTTGTGGCACTGCCATTTACATCATATTGGTGCAAAGCGCATGAAGAAACTCCATCCAGATGGGCTTTTGGAATCACTTGATTATGAATCATTTGATGCTTGCGAACCATGCCTCATGGGCAAGATGACTAAGACTCCATTCTTTGGAACAATGGAGCAAGCAACTGACTTATTGGAAATAATACATACCGATGTATGCAGTCCGATGAGTGTTGAGGCTTGCAGCGAGTATCGTTATTTTCTGACCTTCACAGATGATTTGAGAAGATATGGGTATATCTAGTTGATGAAACACAAGTATGTAACATTTGAAAAGTTCAAGGAATTTCAGAGTGAAGTGGAAAATCATCGTAACAAGAAAATAAAGTTTCTACGATCAGATCACGGAGGCGAATATTTGAGTTACGAGTTTGGTCTTCATTTAAAAGAATGTGGAATAGTTTCGCAACTCACGCCACCTAGAACACCACAACGTAAAGGTGTGTCTGAACATCGTAACCATACTTTATTAGATATGGTGCGGTCTATGATGTTTCTTACCGATTTACCACTATCATTTTGGGGTTATGCATTAGAGACAACTGCATTCATGTTAAATAGGGCACCATCTAAATCCGTTGAGACGACACCGTATGAACTATGGTTTGGCAAGAAACCTAAGCTGTCATTTCTTAAAGTTTGGGTTGCGATGCTTATGTGAAAAAGCTTCAGCCTGATAAGCTCGAACCCAAACCGGAGAAGTGTGTCTTCATAGGATACCCAAAATAAACTGTTGGGTACACCTTCTCTCACAGATCCGAAGGCAAGATATTTGTTTCTAAGAATGGATCCTTTTTAGAGAAGTAGTTTCTCTCGAAAGAAGTGAGTGGGAGGAAAGTAGAACTTGATGAGGTAATTGTACCTTCTCTTGAATTGGAAAGTAGCTCATCACATAAATCAGTTCCAGTGATGCCTACACCAATAAGTGAGGAAGCTAATGATGATGATCATGAATCTTTAGATCAAGTTACTACCGCACCAGAGTGGTATGGTAATCCTGTTCTGGAAGTCATGTTACTAGACCATGATGAACCTACGAACTATGAGGAAGCGATGATGAGCCCAGATTCCACGAAATGGCTTGAGGCCATGAAATCTGAGATGGGATCCATGTATGAGAACAAAGTGTGGACTTTGGTTGACTTGCCCGATGATCGGCAAGCCATAGAGAATAAATGGAACGTCAAGAAGAAGACCATGGTTTACAAAGCTCGACTTGTTGTGAAAGGTTTTCGACAAGTTCAAGGAGTTGACTACGATGAGACCTTCTCACCAGTGGCGATGCTTAAGTCTGCCCGAATCATGTTAGCAATTTCCACATTTTATGATTATGAAATCCGGCAAATGGACATCAAAACTGCATTCCTTAATGGATTTCTCAAAGAAGAGTTGTATATGATGCAACCAGAAGGTTTTGTCGATCCTAAAGGTGCTAACAAAGTGTGCAAGCTCCAGTGATCCATTTATGGACTGGTGCAACCATCTCAAAGTTGGAATATAAGCTTTGATAGTGTGATCAAAGCATATGGTTTTATACAGACTTTTGGAGAAGCCTGTATTTACAATAAAGTGAGTGGGAGCTCTGTAGAGTTTCTAATATTATATGTGGATGACATATTGTTGATTGGAAATGGTATAGAATTTCTGGATAGCATAAAAGGATACTTGAATAAGAATTTTTCAATGAAAGACCTCAGTGAAGCTGCTTATATATTGGGCATCAAGATCTATAGAGATAGATCAAGACGCTTAATTGGACTTTCACAAAGCATATACCTTGATAAAGTTTTGAAGAAGTTCAAAATGGATCAGTCAAAGAAAGGGTTCTTGCCTGTGTTACAAGGTGTGAAGTTGAGTCAGACTCAATGCCCGACCACCGCAGAAGATAGAGAGAAAATGAAAGTCATTCCCTATGCCTCAGCCATAGGTGCTATCATGTATGCAATGATGTGTACCAGACCTGATGTATGCTTTGATATAAGTTTAGCAAGGAGGTACCAAAGTAATCCAGGAGTGGATCACTAGACAGCGATCAAGAACATCCTGAAATAACTGAAAAGGACTAAGGATATGTTTCTCGTTTATGGAGGTGACAAAGAGCTCATCGTAAATGGTTACGTTGATGCTAGCTTTGACACTGATCCGGATGACTCTAAGTCACAAACTGGATACATATTTATATTGAATGGTGGAGCTGTCAGTTGGTGCAGTTCCAACCAAAGCATGGTGGCGGGATCTACGTGTGAAGCGGAGTACATAGCTGCTTCAGAAGCAGCAAATGAAGGAGTCTGGATGAAGGAGTTCATATCCGATCCAGGTGTAATACCTAGTGCATCGGGTCCAATGAAAATCTTTTGTGACAATACTGGAGCAATTGCCTTAGTGAAGGAATCCAGATTTCACAAGAGAACCAAACACATAAAGAGACGCTTCAACTCCATATGTGATCAAGTCAAGGAGGGAGACATAGAGATTTGCAAAATACAAATGGATCTGAATGTAGCAGACCCGTTGACTAAGCCTCTTCCACAAGCAAAACATGATCAACACCAAGACTCCATGGGTGTTAGAATCATTACAATGTAATCAAGTTTATTGACTCTAGTGCAAGTGGGATACTGAAGGAAATGTCCCCTAGAGGCAATAATAAAGTTGTTATTTATATTTCCTTATATCATGATAAATGTTTATTATTCATGCTAGAATTGTATTAACCGGAAACTTGATACATGTGTGAATACATAGACAAAACAGAGTGTCCCTAGTATGCCTTTACTTGACTAGCTCGTTCATCAAAGATGGTTAAGTTTCCTGACCATAGACATGTGTTGTCATTTGATGAATGGGATCACATCATTAGGAGAATGATGTGATGGAAAAGACCCATTCGTTAGCTTAGCATAATGATCATTAATTTTTATTGCTATTTGATTTCTTCATGACTTATAGATATTCCTTTAACTATGAGATTATGCAAATCACGAATACCGGAGGAATACCTTGTGTGCTATCAAACATCACAACATAACTGGGTGATTATAAAGATGCTCTGCAGGTATCTCCGAAGGTGTTTGTTGGGTTGGCATAGATCGAGATTAGGATTTATCACTCCGATTATCAGCTAGGTATCTCTGGGCCCTCTCGGTAATACACATCATGATAAGCCTTGCAAGCAATGTGACTAATGAGTTAGTTACGGGATGATGCATTACGGAACGAGTAAAGAGACTTACCGGCAACGAGATTGAACTAGGTATGAAGATACCGACGATCGAATCTCGGGCAAGTAACATACCATTGACAAAGGGAATGACGTATGTTGTCATTGCAGTTTAACCGATAAAGATCTTCGTAGAATATGTAGGAACCAATATGAGCATCCAGGTTCCGATGTTGGTTATTGACTGGAGATGTGTCTCGGTCATGTCTACATAGTTCTCGAACCCATAGGGTCCGCATGCTTAACGTTCGATGATGATTTGTATTATGAGTTATGTGTTTTGGTGACTGAAGATTGTTCGGAGTCCCAGATAAGATCACAGACATGATGAGGAGTCTCGAAATGGTCGAGAGGTAAATATTGATATATTGGACGATACTATTCGGACACCGAAATGGTTCCAGAGCATTTCGGGAATTTATCGGAGTACTGGGGGTTACCGGAACCCCCCAGGGGAAGTAATGGGCCTTATGGGCCATAGGGGAGAGGTAGGGCAGCCCACAAGGAGGTGGTGCGCCCCCCATGGGGAGTCCAAATTGGACAAGGGGAGGGGGCGTGGCCCCCCTTTCCTTCTCACTCTCCCTCTCCTCCCTCCTTTCCCCCTCCGGTAAAAGGAAGGGGGGTCCGAGTCTTAGTAGGACTCCTCCCCCCTTGGGGGTGCATCTAGGCCGGCCTCCTCCCTCTCCCTCATTTATATACAGGGGTGGGAGGGCACCTCTAAGCACATCAATTGTTTCTTAGCCGTGTGCGGTGCCCCCCCTCCACCGTTTACTCCTCTGGTCATATTGTCGTAGTACTTAGGCGAAGCCCTGCACGGATCAAATCACCGTCACCGTCGTCATGCCGTCGTGCTGACAAAACTCTCCCTCGACACTTTGCTAGATCAAGAGTTCGAGGGACGTCGTCGAGCTGAACATGTGCTGAACTCGGAGGTGTCGTACATTCGGTAGTTGATCGATTGAATCGAGAAGACGTTTGACTACATCAACCGCGTTAAACTAATGCTTCCGCTTTTGGTCTACGAGGGTACGTGGACACACTCTCCCCCTCTCGTTGCTATGCATCTCCTAGATAGATCTTGCGTGATCGTAGGAAATTTTTTTGAATTGCATGATACGTTCCCCAACTTAATACTAAGTCACCGAATCGCCGACCAGCTCGCGCCTATCATGACGGTCAGTTTACGGCTTTATCCACTGAGGTACTTGACCAGACGAACCAGAAATACAACGCAGTAGTTCTCCCTTTACTATCTTAGCCGAATGAGCGCAATGTAAGGTGGTAAGCACAAGAGCCGGGCAACATAACAATAGACCAAGGACATGACTCGGAGTCGATGCATATAATGCAATATCCAGGATGCCGAAGAGTTCCCTATAGGTGTTCGGACTTGAAATGTGCAGGGCTGAATACAACCCCTGGTGTGAATGCCGGATTAAAGCATGTGTGGTAGTCTGAAGTAGGAAGGGAGTATAGGTGATAAAATAAATTAATAGCAAACAAAAGTGGTGATCAACTGCTTCCTTTATACTCTGATTAATACATCGAGACGTGTTTTTAGTTGTTACAGATAATGCCATAAATACCGAGGCCATTTTACATGCCAAAAGTTTACACAAGGGAAAGGTTTACACAGGGCCTAAAAAAGTAGTGGTTTGAAGATCCCAATGGTGCCCTGCCGCACATCTGCGTAGTTTCTCCTTGGTGGGTAATCCTTTGAGAGGAGGAGTCGATGGTTGTCTGCCAGAAAGAAGAACCTAGAAAAGAGCCCTGATGTCTACTACGCAACTTTATTCTTGTAGACTCGTGTTGGGCCTCCAAGCGCAGAGTTTTGTAGGATAGTAGCAATTTTCCCTCAACACTACAAAAAAAAGACACATCCGTGACATTTTGGGCCGAATGAATTTTTTTCCTGTCATGCTTATGACACTTCTATGACGATAATTGTGACAAAACCCGATATCATCATAGATGTGGTGGGCTCCTACTTCTATGACAAAAAATCATGACAGAAAATGGGCTTCTCGTCCTGGGCGGGCCAGAGACGTAGCTGCATGACATTCTTTGGGCCGTCCATGACGGAGAAAACCGTGGTAGAAGCGAGGGCGAGGAAAATATCGGGGAGTTCCCGGTTACGGTGGGTCGTCGGGGGCCGAGCGATGCGCGTTTATCTCATACATGTAGGCGCGTGGGTGCGAGGCGTTGGGCTCTAACTAAACCCGAGCGATTGCACTGCAGGCTACGCGTTACTGAACCCAAGCGGTCGATCGATAGCTGTTAACTGAACCCGATCGAGCGATTCCTTCGCTACTGCTGCTAACTGAAGTTGATCGAACATTGCTGCCTCCTTCCCTTGATGAACAGTGAGCGTTGATGGGGGTTTGAATGAACAGTTCCCGGTGGGGGGTTGGATGAACAGGACCCCGTGGTAGTAGAGGTCGTTGTCGTTGGATGAACAGTACCCCGATCGATCGAGTCGGTGGAGGGCTGGATGAACAGGACCCCGTGGAGGGCTGGATGAATAGGACCCCAGGGAGGGTTGGTTGAACAGTAGCCGGTGGAGGGCTGGATGAACAGTAGCCCGTGGAGGGGTGGTTGAACAGGACCCCATTAAGAGGGTTGGTTGAACAGTAGTCGGTGGAGCAGCGGTGGAGGCTGGATGAATAGGAGCCCGTGGGTGAACAGTCGCAGGTGGAGGCTGGAGGAGGTCGATGGTGGATGAACAGGAGACCGTGGAGGCAGTCGACGGTGGATGAATAGTAGCACGTGGACACAGTCGATGGTGGAGATGAACAGTAACCCGTGGAGTCCCGTTTTGTGGTATGCCACACCCCTCCCGATGAACAGGACCTCCGTTTCGACCGTAGCGCTCCAACACAAGTCTGTTTCCTCTGTTTTGCGGTACACCACACCCCTCCCGATCAACAGGACCCCGTTTCGACCATAGGAGGTCCGTTTTGCGGTACGCTAGACCCCTCCCGATGAACAGGATCCCGTTTCGACCGTGGTCGGTCGAACACAAGGCCGTTTCCTCCGTTCTGCGGTACGCCAGACCTCGTTTCCATCGGCTGTTCCATCCAAGCCGGTTGGCTCCCGATGAGCACGATGACGCATTCTATTTCAACCCAGCCGGTTGCCTCCCCATGATCACGACGACGGCGCAGCTTCTCCGTTCCGACCCAGCCATGTACACGAGCCCTAGCCGTACGTATGCGCGAGTAGGCGTTCAAGACCCTGCTAGTATGTACGTACGTGGCCATATTTTTTGGTGTGTGGCTGTATGTATGTGTACACGGTTTAGACGGGACAGCCTGAACTGCTACATGGGGGGCTCTACTATGACATGTGCCGCTGTCGGTGTCAAAACCGGCGGATCTCGGGTAGGGGGTCCCGAACTGTGCGTCTAGGCCGGATGGTAACAGGAGGCAGGGGACACGAAGTTTTACCCAGGTTCGGGCCCTCTCGATGGAGGTAAAACCCTACGTCCTGCTTGATTAATATTGATGATATGGGTATTACAAGAGTTGATCTACCACGAGATCAGAGAGGCTAAACCCTAGAAGCCAGCCTATGGTATGATTGTTGATGTGTGTGTTGTCCTACGGACTAGAACCCTCTGGTTTATATAGACACCGGAGAGGGTTAGGGTTACATAGAGTCAGTTACAATGGTAGGAGATCTGAACATCCGTATCGCCAAGCTTGCCTTCCACGCCAAGGAAAGTCCCTTCCGGACACGGGACGGAGTCTTCAATCTTGTATCTTCATAGTCCAGGAGTCCGGCTGAAGGTATAGTCCGGCTATCCGAACACCCCCTAATCCAGGACTCCCTCAGTAGCCCCTGAACCAGGCTTCAATGACGACGAGTCCGGCGCGCAAATTGTCTTCGGCATTGCAAGGCGGGTTCCTCCTCCAAGTACTTCATAGAATATTTTGAACACAAAGATAGTGTCAAGGCTCTGCAAAATAAGTTTCCACATACTACCATAGAGAGAATAATCTTTACACAAATCTAATCTGCTGACGTATTCCATGGTGTGACACACCACGGCCAAGCCTTTATCCGAGTCGTTTAATTACCCACCTCAGCGTGTTATGCGAGGTGGTTTCCCTGGCACGTCTTGTCAAAGCAGAGATCGTGTCCCCTTATTACAGGATTCTCATCAATACGGGCGTGGGTAACCCAACCGCTTCTAGGACTCCTAGATCATAGGCAAGTCCAAACGGACACGGGGAGGACGCTTGATATCCACCCTCTTTATAAAGGGATAAAGCTTTTACTTTTCCCTCCCGTGCTCAATCGAATCCTTCCCCCGCCTCAAGCTCAAACGCCTAAAGCTCAGGTCAGGTGCTCCGAACCTTCAGTCATGTCCGGATCCAGCCTTCAAGGCCGATGGATGCCCTCCTCCATCATGGAAGAAGACATCAAAAAGTTGAGGGAGGCCAGGTATCTGACCGCCGAAATGTCGCATCAGCTGCCTCCCCGAGGGCAGGCTGTTCCCTCTCCCAAACCCAACGAGAGCGTCGTGTTTGTCTCCCACTTCCTCTGAGGTCTAGGTTTTTCTCTGGATCCTTTCGTCAGGGGCTTGATGTTTTATTACGGGCTAGATTTCCATGATCTAGCTCCGGACTCCTTCCTGCATATCACGACTTTTGTTGTCGTATGCGAGGCCTTCCTCCAGGTTACCCCCCACTTTGGCTTATGGCTCAAGACCTTTGAAGTAAAGCCGACGGTGATCGAAGGGCAACATGCAGAGTGTGGAGGCGCCTCACTACGCAAGATGACGGGAGCTCCGTGGCCCAAAGGTTCCATCCCAGAGGTGTCTGCATTGTGGCAACATGAGTGGTTCTACATCACGACTCCTAGAAGCGCCAAGTGGGCGGCCGCCCCCGTTTTTCGCTCGGGCCCTCCACCACAACTGATGTCATGGATCAGCAGAGGACTGAGCTGGGGTCCAGCCAAGGACGTGCCTTTACTGCAGAGCCGCATTCGAGATCTCTTCAACGACGATCTCAGTTTGGTTGCGGTAATACAAGTTATGCTGGTTCGTCAAGTCCAGCCTTGCAAATGTCCGCCCCTTCGCTTGTGGGAGTTCAATCCCGAGGGTCCGCGTGTCATTCAAAATTTTCTCAGCCTGACGCACGAGGATATGTATAAGTTATTCTTCGGACCTCAAGTAGAGTGTCCGGAAATCACCGAGGACGTGGGCCTGAGTAGTAACCGCGCCGCCGAACAGGTAAGGAATCTTCCGGCCGAACATATTATCTTTCCTTCGTTACGAAGTTATTTCTGAGAGTTTGCTTTTTCAACCAGGACTGGCTAACAAAGGTGAAGTTGATTTGGTGTTCGACCCCCCTCCCTGAGGGTTTGGAGAATCCGGTATTGGAAAAGATGCTCCAGACCGTACCTTGCCCGGATCCTTGAAGGAAGATACTGTGGAGGGTAATGCGGGCGGACGTGGGCCCCAACGCTGCCTATTCTAACCGAGGGAGCGAGCGTCTCCGTGAAGGAAGACGACCAGAAGAGGAAAAGGACTGCGCCCAGGAATTCGGAAGCCGAAGCTTCGGGGGCCCTACCTTGGGGGGCGCTGCTGCCGCACAAAGTCCGCGGGGGGATCAATTCTCTCGGGAGTCGTAAGTGACCCGAAAACTTTAATAGTACAGATATGCCATCCTTTTCTTCTGAGAAAATAACCACCGCATATATTTGTGCAGTTCGGGCCTTAGCCCCTCTCAAATGAGCTCATCTTCGGGGGATCTTCTTCCAGAGATGATGGAGAGGGAGACGCCTCCTCCGGACTCCTCCGCTCCGGAAGCGGGTGACCCTGAAGTGTCGTCGCGGAGGGCCTCTCCGAGTGCGGAGAAGCCAGAAGGTGATCCAATTGATCCCCGAGGCTCCCAGTGTCCGGCTCCCGAAGAGAGTAGACAAAAGAGTCTGGCACCGTCTAGTGTGCGATCGGACGTTCTGAGGGAGTTGGTGGGGCGAGCGGCCATCTCAGATGATCATCGTGTGCTGATGAATATGGTGATGGAGAGGATATCGTCCGTCGAAAGTGGATTGCATGAAGCTTTTATGAGTCTACTGACAGGCTTTGAGGTACGTAAAAAGGAATATGTAATAGTCCTGCACATGTTAGGTGTGCCCTGTGTAGATAGTAGGCCCTGAGACTCTGGTTGTCATCGGAAACAATGACGAACGGAGGATCATACTCCCAGGTAATAACCATACTTCCTTTATGTGCAGGACATGGAAGCTCCGGTGGCCAGCCGGACTAGCCAGTTTGCCCGTTTAGAACGGCAGTTGGATGCGGCAGATGCCGACATCGAGCTTGTTAACAGAAGACTTGACGAGGCGCAGGGTAAGTATCCTTGTATGGTAAATGCCACATAGGAAGAGTATGATGCCAGTATTTTTAACATGTTATGACTGCAGATGGAGCTGCCACTGTTGAAGCCTTGCGTGTGGAACTTGCCCGAGCCAACGAACAAGCAAGATTGGGTAATGCGGCTGCTTTGAAGGCGGCCGAAGAGTTGCGAGCCGAGAAATCCGCACATGGCGAGAGCCAGAAGAAGATGGCCAATATGGCCGTAGAATTAAAAGCCGCCGTAGAATGTTGCCGGGCTCTTGAAAAGGAAAACCAGGCGAAGGCATCGGACCTTGAGAAGGCTGCTGTAACGGGAAAAGACCTCCGCTCTGCTATGAGGGCGAAGAAGGAGGAGCTGTGGGAAGCCGGGGATATTGTAGCCAGGAAGTCCTTTATGCTACAGAGGAAGTACGGAGATCCATGGTATGCCCCTCTGGATCGGCTGTGGAGTTCGGAGGATGCATATATGGATTTGGCGGTGAGCGCTGCCGATGCGGCCAAGTACTTCCAGAGTCAGATGGACCGTGAAGTAGACCAACTGTTTTGGAAGCAATTCCTTTCTCCCAAGCGTCTGCTTTCGTTGACGGACCAATTAGCCGAATGGGCCGAACTAAATAGGTTGTCCGGACTCTCCATGAGGTCTGTTGTGGATCAACTATGGCCAGAAGGTCAAAACCGAGCAGCTATTTCAGCTTGGTGTAGCAGGTCCTTGATGTGGTGCCGCGCATAAATGCGATGAAGAGGTCGGCGTGCATAGAAGGTGCACGGATGGCCTTTGCCCGTGCTAAAGCATACTGGGCAGAGATGGATGCTACCACTGTTGCAGCGTAGGACTCGGCCATAGGTCGAAGGGCTGCTGAGCACTACTTTGAGGAAGTTCTTGAGGGTGCTCGTTTGATAGAGACCCAGTGCTCAAAAAATATTATGTTTGAATGACATGTAATCTCATTGTAAGCGAAATGCTTTTTAAATTTTTATGAGGCTACTTTTATATTTTTGCCTGAAAGTAATGTGATGCCTCCTAGGCGGCCGTTTATGTATACATGTGTATAACCTGAAAGATTGCAGTCGTCAGCTTCAACCCCCACGCATATAATGCGGAGGTGTTTGCATAAACATGCGTTCACACTTAACCCAACGTCTTGGTCCTATTAAGGAGGTGATAGCGGAGCGAGCGAGGCAACCGGACTATAATGCTTTAACACTTTCACTTAGCCATAGGAGTTTGACAGTGGGGCTACTAGATAGCCCCTGGTGGCTCCGCACTCTCCCGATCCCGGCATGCGTATATGCCTGGCCGGAAAGCGGCCCTTCGTTAAGGCGGAGGAATTCTAACATTCCCATGGGTCATCGAGTGGTTGACCAGTCTTACGCTAGATCATGACAGTCAGTTTTCGGCTTTCTCTACTGAGGTGCTCGTCCGGATGAACCAGGGCACAATCGCAGTAGTTCTCCTGGTGCTACCTTAGCCGGTAAAGCGGAACGTAAGGCACCAAAACACAGGAGCCGGGCAAACCCAACATTTGACCAAAGACAATAATTCGGAGCTGATGCATATAGGGCCAAACTCGCGATGCCGAACACTCCCTAAGGTATTCGGTCTTTGTGGTATAAACCAGGCCTGAAGAATGGCCTTTGTAAGAAGCCCCTTGTGTCCAGGTACGTGCATTGTTCTGGCGTGGCCACATGCCAAGACGTCAACATCCTACTCAACGGTGGATATGTATCAACAAGAGACAGTAAAAAAGGTTTACGCAGGGTCTTAATCTAAAAAGAATCATTGGGTCGGGTCCCTGCTGCACGTCTGCGCCTGTGTCTTCGTTGTGCCGTATCCTGGATGGGTGTAGCACGATGATCATCTGTAAAAGAGAGGAATGTAGGTAAAAAGGTTGTCGTGCAAAAGGATAGTTTTCTAAAGAAACCATGTATAATTCAAGATAAGAAGAAATCGCCACTCGTCTGCGGGCGTTGAGCCCCTTGTACTTTTGAAAGATAGGGGTGTGACTGTTTATTCGATATGAGTAGCGGCGCCGGACTTGATTAGTTGTGTCTGCGGTCTTGATGACCTATTGGATGCTTTTGCTGGTCCAGGCGCCTTTAGTGTGCGGCTGCCAAGGCAGCCTCACTCTCTTCGGCGTGCAGAGATCGTTTGATACTTCCGTGCACTGAAATGATGCCACGTGGAGGCATAGTGTGGTATTGTATTAAAGCGAGCGAAAGCTTCGCGTCCGAGTAGTGCTTGATAGCCACTTTTAAACGGAGCGATGTGGAAAGTTAAATGCTCGCGACGGAATTTATCGGGGAGCCGAATATAACTTGTAGTAGGAGGGAGCCCGTACAACGAGCCCCTGGGCCTAGCGTTACTCCTTTAAAGGTAGTATTGCTATGGAGAATTTGTGTTGGGTCTATCCCCATCCGGCGGATTGCACCCTGATATATTACGTTTAGCCTACTGCCGCCATCCATCAAGACTCATGTGAGGTGGTATCCGTCAATTACTGGGACTAATACCAGTGCAGCCCATCCTGCGTGCCGGATACTTGATGCGTAATCACGATGGTCGAAGGTGATCGGTTGAGATGACCAGTGGCGGGACTTCGCGGTGACAGGCACTTGGGTATATTTTTCAGGGAGTGCCGCATTGTTTTTTCTCTTGATCACGTGTAACACGTTTACTGTTTTGACTTCAGGTGGAAATTTCTTTTGTTCCCCCTTGTCTTGCTTGGGAGGTTCGTCCTCGTCTTCACTTGGTGTATCCTCCCCCTTGTGTATGGCGTTAAGCTTGCCGGACTGCTTGAAGACCCAACATTCTCTGTGGGTATGATTAGCAGGTTTGCTAGGGGTACTATGGATCTGACATACTTGGTCCAGAATTTTGTTGAGGCTGGACAGTTCATCCCTGGTGCCTTTGGAGGCGGCTTTTGGTTTGGCCGAGGGACTTTGAATCCGGCATTTACTGCCGTGCCCTTCGTGTTGTTTTCTTTATTCCGGCGTTTGTTATTGCTGTTGTGCCGTGATTTCCCATTTCCATCTCTAACTTCAGATGTACTGGGGTCGCTGGTGCTGCATCTGGCTAGCCAGCTGTCCTCACCCGCGCAAAAGCGGGTCATGAGGTTTGTTAATGCGGCCATCGTTCTCAGCTTGTTTTGTCCGAGGTGTCTGGCGAGCCATTCGTCGCGGACGCTGTGCTTGAAAGCCGCTAAGGCTTCGGCGTCCGGACAGTCGACAATCTGGTTCTTTTAAGTAAGAAACATATTCCAAAGCTTTCGGGCTGACTCTCCGGGCTGTTGAGTTGTGTGACTCAGGTCGTCCGCATCCGGAGGTCGGACATAAGTCCCTTGAAAGTTTGCCCGAAAGGCATCTTCGAGCTCTTCCCAACTTCCAATGGAGCTTTTGGGGAGGCCTTTGAGCCAGTGACGAGCTGGCCCTTTGAGTTTGAGAGGTAAGTACTTGATGGCATGGAGATCATCCCCTCGAGCCATATGTATATGAAGGATATAGTCCTCAATCCAGACCCCAGGGTCTGTTATTCCGTCATATGCTTCTATGTTTACGGGCTTGAATCCCTCTGGAAATTCATGGTCCAGCACCTCATCGGTGAAACATAGGGGGTGTGCGGCACCCCTGTAGCTGGGTGTGCCGCGTTGTTCGGATGTTTGTTGTGTTGCATTGTATGCTGGGGCGCGCTTGCGTGGTCCATAGATGGATCTTGTTGCACCGTCCTTTGGGTGCGAGCCCTCGCATGGGTCGCGTGTTGCATTGTGAGCGGCGTTGAATGCCGTTCTGTGGTGGTAGAGGGGTCGTCTATCCGACTAGGTGGCTGCTTTGATATTTGGTTGTGGGGGGTCTGAGGCCTCCTCATCGAATTCGGGTAGCAGCTTCCGCTTTGGGTAGCTCTTGGAGGGGCGATTGTCACCGTACCTTGCTACGGTGTTGAGTATTTTGCTCCATCTGAATTGGAGCGTGTTTTGCGCGGCCTTGAGCCTCCGCTTCTGCTTTTTGAGGCTCCTTGCGGTGGCAACGAGCCTTTTACGGGCATTCTGCTGCTCCGAGTGCCTGTCCGGCGTTATGTCGTCCGGACCATTATCATTGATAGGATTTGTTTGTTCGGTTTGATTATCCAGATTGCCGTTGTCTGGCAGCGGTTCGCCCTGCTCCAGCGCTGGATCAGTGTGATCGCTATTTCTGTCGAGGCGGGATTTGGGGCGGCGCTTGCGTCGCTGCTTTGACTGCTTTTCGAGGGAACAACCCTTCGGTGCGTCCTTCCGCTCCTCGCCGTCATCTTTGGGTGCGTCCACCATGTATACGTCATATGACGAGGTGGCGTTCCAGGGCTCAATAGGCGCTGATTCTTCATCGTCTCCTTCATCGGCGTCCATACCGTCAATATCGTCGGAGTTGAAGTCGAGCATGTCGGTTAAATCGTCGATAGTGGCTACCAAGTGGGTGGTGGGTGGGCTTTGAATTTCTTCATCATCTGAATCCCAACCTTGCTGATCGTAGTCCGGCCAGGGTTCTCCTGATAAAGAGAGAGACTTCAGTGACTTCAGGATATCACCGAAAGGCGAGTGCTGAAAGACGTCCGCGGCCGTGAACTCCATGATAGGCGCCCAATCGGATTCGCACGGCAGGGGCGCGGAGAGTTCGGAGTCCGGAGAAGAATCCGGCTCCATGGATTCACGAGTCTTGCAGAGTACGAGGCTGGTGTTTGGCTCAACCGCCGTTGGGATCGCAGCCCCCGAGGTGGCGTCCAACCGCCCATCCTCGATCGGCGCAGTCGGCTCCGAACTAAGGGTCGGAGCCGATGCGGGTGCGGCCTCCAGGGCACTGTTCGGCGGCAGAGCTAGATCATGCTCGTCGTGACAGTGCGGCGCGCTCGGCAGTGGTTCGAATCCATCGAAGATCAAGTCCCCGTGGATGTCGGCCGTGTAGTTTAAACTTCCGAATCTGACCTGGCGGCCAGGGGCGTAGCTTTCGATCTCCTCTAGATGGCCAAGTGAATCGGCCCGCAGTGCGAAGCCGCCAAAGACGAAGATCTGTCCGGGGAGGAAGGTCTCACCCTGGACAGCATCGCCATTGATGATCGTAGGAGCCATCGGGCCTGACGGCGACGGCACAGAGGAACTCTCAATGAAAGCACCAATGTCGGTGTCAAAACCGGCGGATCTCGGGTAGGGGGTCCCGAACTGTGTGTCTAGGCCGGATGGTAACAGGAGGCAGGGAACACGAAGTTTTACCCAGGTTCGGGCCCTCTCGATGGAGGTAAAATCCTACGTCCTGCTTGATTAATATTGATGATATGGGTATTACAAGAGTTGATCTACCACGAGATCAGAGAGGCTAAACCCTAGAAGCTAGCCTATGGTATGATTGTTGATGTGTATGTTGTCCTACGGACTAGAACCCTCCGGTTTATATAGACACCGGAGAGGGTTAGGGTTACATAGAGTCAGTTACAATGGTAGGAGATCTGAACATCCGTATCGCCAAGCTTGCCTTCCACGCCAAGGAAAGTCCCTTCCGGACACGGGACGGAGTCTTCAATCTTGTATCTTCATAGTCCAGGAGTCCGGCTGAAGGTATAGTCCGGCTATCCGAACACCCCCTAATCCAGGACTCCCTCAGCCGCTACTTACTCGGCCACGGTTCATACTTGCAGAGAGACCAATCGACCGGTATGTACGTACACGTTCTGACAAGAAAGACAATGGTATGTATGCTTCGACTGGGTGTGTCCCAGCTGTCAGGGAGGATAAGGACGCACTTCCTGGCGTGCAAAGATATAGATGTTGGGTCCCAGCTATCAGGGGGGATATTTTTTTGCCCATAATAAGGACGCACTTCCTTGCATGCGAAGATGTAGCTGGTGGGTCCCAGCAGTCAGGGGGGAGAAAACATTATTTTTCAGGGTAAAAAGGATGCAGTTGCATGTATGCGTCCATGGGCGTGGTGTGTCCCCACTGTCAGCCTCTCACGTACAGTCATCTTTCGATGACTCTCGGTTGTTAACCACCTTGACCACACTGTGCCGAGCGCACCAAGGCCGGTGGACGACGGCGAGGCCCCAGACTGGAGCGACCCGAACATGGGGAAGATGCGGCAGTGGAGTCGCGGATGGAGAGGAGTGGGAAACTTGACTGGTTCGGAGGCGCGGCAGCACTGCCTCCCACAGGAGACAGGAGCAAGAATAGAGGTTCAAGAAGGAGCATGGCTGTTGGATTCACATCCAATGGTCCAGCTGCTAGAATCATTTGTTGATCAAGTTGACAAAGCCCTGTGTACACGTCTGCTTAGTAGGCCCACAAGTCAGCCACCAAATCTGCCGGGTCCCAGCTGTCATCGGGAGGAATGGTTTTTTTCGCATAACAAGGAGGCACTTCCTTCCGTGCGAAATACAGCCGGTGGGTCCTAGCTCTCAAGGGGAGGAAACAACTTAATAAAGAGGAACTTTCCTTGTGTGCGACCATGGACCTCGTGGGTCCCAACCGTCAGGCTCTCCACGTACAGTCCTCTTCCGATGACTCTCGTTTGTTGACCACGCCGCATCGAGCGTAGTGAGGCGGTGGACGATGGCGAGGCCCCAGACTGGAACGACCTGGAGATGGGGTCATAGACGGAGAAGAGTGGGATACTTGACTAGTTCGAGTGCGGGGTAGGCCTACACTCGGCAGAGAATAACAAGAGGTGCGGAGTGGAGGGATGGCCTGGCCGTCAGCGGGGTAGTGTTTCGCCGAGGCGCGCAAAACAACGCCACTGGATGCCGGAGGCTGGAGCAGGTGGTCCCGGCAGCACTTGGGGAAGAAGACGAGAGATTGAAGAAGAATGTCGGCCGTTGGATGTAAATCCAATGCCTTGCTTAGGCTTCAACCCACTGGCCCACATGTCAGCCAGTCCATTTGTTTTTTAGTCCGTTTGGTGGGCTGGGTGAAACAATGATGTAGCATCTATGCAACCCGTTTATGTATATGGTAGGAATTAAAGCCCATTTGCATTTCTCTCGAAATCCGTGGACTTGCTGGGCTGGGTGAAAATATCATGTTGGGCTAGACGGAGAAATGTTATAAAAACATGAACACATGATTGCACGTCTATTACTACATTGGTTAGTAAAATCTTTGCAAGCTTATGTACGCAATCACTAGGAGTTAACTTGCCAAGTTATATATAAACAATTATTATTATTATTTGTAAAAACTTTCAATTTACGAAATAAAATATCATTTTAATTTGATGAGTTAATAGGACATGGGTATAATTTTTTTAGGCTAGACGTGGGACAGTTGAATTGGTTCTAGGGAAAAGTACAGGAGAGAACTCGGTTTACATTGAAAAAGAAAGTGGGAGAAAATTCAGATATAGGATTAATGAAACCAAAAAGAAAGGAAATGGGAAGGTCTATAAAATGGTTGGACGAACGACAGGTTTAACAGAACCTTATGTTGTTTCTATTATATATATATGTAATAAAATAAGATATAAATATAGGTTCAGTTTTGCATTCTTATAGAAAACATAGTTTCAGTTTTGCATTCTTATAGAAAAATAGAACCGAGCTGTGCGTCGTCTTGAAAAAACAAACATAACTTGGGTTGCTGATGTTATAGACAAGCTAGGTTGGGAGGCCCAGAGGCCGCTTGATACCTGTTGGATCCAAAAAATGTTGAAACATGTCGTGGGCTGCCCATGTTAAACAAAAAAAGCTAGGCCATGGACCTGGTGGGCCTGGGACTGTCAGCCTCTCGATGAACAGTTGTCTCTCGATTCCTCTTGTTTTGCTGACCATGTTGGGAACGACAGACGGCGCGCCGCCGCGAGAGCACCAAGGCAGAGGACGACGTCGAGACCTCGGACCGAACAAACCGTAGCGGGGGAAGACGCAAGCACAAGGGAGTACGAGGGTTAACTTGTTCGGGTGCAGGGTGGGCCGGTGGAGCTGCCGCCGCCGGACAATCTGTGGGAGTAGAGGGATGGCCTGGCCAACGCCATAGGCTATGATGGCCAGCCGTTGTATAGGAAGAGGACGAAAGATTGAACAAAATAAAGAAATACAAATGGATAGGTGGTTTGTCCCATATGTCTATGTACGAGACCTGTTGGGTCCACCTGGGAAGGGGAATATGTTGGGAGGAAGGAGATTCAAAGCACGACAGCTGAGTGAACTAGTTTTTTTAAACGGGCGAGTGAACTAGTTACATACATAAGTAAATAGCCACTACTAAAGCAAATAGGTTAATGGGTTCTTAAAAGAAATATTTCTGTCAAAACAGATAATTACGACACATTGGCATGAAACACTAGATGATAAAGGTGCTTATAAACAGATAAAGTACAACATCTAGACCTACCTGGCACGCTTGATCATGACGCTGCCGCTGTCCATGTACTCGTCGGTTACGGGAAGCAGACACGCCCTCATGTCCAGGATCCGCCTGTACATGTCGTAGCATGCGTATGCGTCCTTGGCCACGTAGGTTATGTAGGCTAGATTCAGAGGTACCTGCCACGTGTTTAGGGCCTTTGGTATCATTGTCTACTTTCATGTTGGCGTATCGATGATTGTCTCGGTGAGGTAAACCACGGAGTCCTTCTCCTGCCCGTTGCTGATGATCTTGTATTGCTTCGACAAGCTTATTGCACCAAAGGGCCGAATCGTCACGTTCTTCCTTCTCTCCACCGTAGCGAAGGTGCAGTCGGCGCTGTCGATGAAACGGGCAAATGCTCCAGAACCTTTGATGGCCCTACAACAATGGTAGACGAGAACCTCATCCCGCACACATACCTAGGTGACGGCGATCCGCTGGTCCCTGTCAGGAGACGAATGGATGGGCACAAGGTCTAGTCCTGTGACCTTGTGCTTTCTCGTCCTGTAGGTACTGCTTGAACTCGACGAGGCAGAGCTTCACCGAGTCTGGGTCGTTGGTGTACATCACATTCAACTTGGTGCAGCCATAGGACTGAACGACAAACTCAAAGGGGAACTCCTTGCTGAAGTCCATATCTGGCAGGCTCATCCCTCAGATCGCCATTGGAGTCTCTTCAAGTGAACGAGTGGGTAGGTGGAGGTAGGAGTTTGTTTTTCAGCTCTTGGGGAACTGGATTCAACAGTAAACTGAGTGTGTACATGCGACAACAGTTACTACCCCTCCCTCTCTCGTTGCACGCCCGGCAGAAGATGCACCCTCGATGCATTCAAATGCCTCCATTAAGAAACCTACTCCGTCCACACGTCGGTTCATGAGCGCATCTGTATTGGTACTGTAATAACAAGAGTTAGTGGCCACTTTACTTAAATTTAATTAGCTTTAATAGAAATTTATACTTAAAACAAGCAATGCATTGGCTCATACTATCAGTGCCACAGGATCAACATGCACAACAATTAGAATTATTATTCTCAAGACGCACACGATCAACACATTTGTCGCACTTTCACACAGATAATACTACCAAGTTTGAAATGTTTGTTATGGTTGTTGTCCTCTGCATCATCATGCTGTGTTTCCCAGCTTGCAAGATTTAGAACCAACAAATAAGATCCAAATAATAAGTACAACAAACATGCCTACACATCTCATTGATTCCCAGCTTGCAAGATTCAGAACCAACAAATAAGATTCAAATAATAAGTACAACAAAGATGCCTACACATCTCATTGATTCCTGGCTTGCAAGATTCAGAGCCAACCCATTAGAGCCTTTTGATAAAGTGAATATCGGGATTAAATCCATCTTGGCTAGCCGTGTCATACAACTGAAGAACTTGGCGAATGGTCTTGACCATCACAACATCTATAGTTGAGTATTCCTGTTTGCACAACACAAATAAGAAGAGCATGATTACTATAATAATGGCACTCCTTGAACTCAACCTCCAGCTCCACTCGGATGAGGCCTGCCTGGAGTTCCATGATTCAATTCATGTGCCTTTTTCTGCAGTTCACCTAAAATGAAGCAAAGATTGGATCATTCAGCTAGCAAGAAGTACTTTCTCTTGTGAGCTGGCAGGTTCTTCTTTAGTAGTTGCACTAAAATTGAGGAACATTAAGGTTGGCTGTCCGGCTCATGTAAGGTGCAACTATAATTTGCTTATCCTTTTGTGTAGTTCCACTAAAATAAAGTGCCATTGTGGTGATAGTGATGGCTCATCTTGCAAAGGCTAATAAAATGTTGCACGAGATTACCAGCAGAATTTGACGGAGATTTTGGAAACTCCCATTACCATTTTGTGCAGTTCCACCAAAATTGAGAGATGTTGCCCATGTGAGATTTTAGTTGAACTGCACAAGACACTCATTTAAAAAAAGTGTTTTGTGTAGTTCACCAAAAGGTCACAGTAGCAACAAGGTGAAATGGATATCCCTATCTGCACAAAAAGATAGAAAGTAAGCAGTTTCTAGTCAATAAGAATATACGAAACATACACAAAATGAAAAGAAGCATCTTAATTATGTTCATGGCAATCACACAAGGATAGTAGAAATTTTAAAACGTTAGCAATGCTTCATGTTGCCGGAAGCATTACGATCAACAATGACATTCATCAAATATGGGATTACTTTAATGGTGGCATTACTTGTTTACCAGATATAGTAAATCAATAGCAGCTAAAGAGTTGGTTTAAGGGCATGGGACCGTGGGGACACCAGGACACTCAACAACGTAAAGGAGCAACTTACTTATCATACTGGGGAAAATAGTAGGAGTACCATTTGTAACACAGTTTAATTGCATCATATCACTAGAGGCATTAGATTAACAATAACACTGGTTAGACATGTCCTTAAGGTAATAGTGTGATCGCTTCATTTTACATGCGCCCTTACATTAATAACAACAAAAGGTTGGTATAAGGACATGCGACAGTGGACACATCAGCACAATGTACCTACAAGGAGGCATAAAGTGGTGATGCCGAGTTTGTTCATGCTCTGTGAGGGCAGCAAATCTTATCTTGGAGACCTTTTACTATGTGAGGGCAGCAAATCTAATCCCGGAGACCTTTTACTATGTGAGGGCAGCAAATCTAATCCTGGAGACCTTTTACTATGTGAGGGAAGCAATTCTAATCCTGGAGACCTTTCACTATGTGAGGGCAACAAATCTAATCCTGGGCGTTGACTTGTCCACCAGCTGCCACTTTCTATCCTTTTTTCAACCAATAATAGATATGTCCTTATCCAGTTTGTACTGCGTTTTCCCATCATTTCCCTTTTCAACCAAGAGACTGGTTGGGTATCTGGTCTCTACTACTTTCACCATATTATTTCCTCTTTGAATCAAGTCCTAGATTCATGCTACAACTTTCCCCCCTTTCTTCGTTGTTTGAACCAAGTCCTAGATTCGAATGCATGAAGTAGCTTTACCTCTAATAATACTAAAAATTTAGGTGGCTTTGGAAGAGCTGATGGGAGTAGAAAAAGATGCACATGCAGACACGTGGGGAGCTGGGGCAGTAGAGCAAGGCTGCTTTCGAAGAACTTATACCTGAGGGTCGTCGGGATGTCGGCGGCGGCAGGTCGAATCGACGCACAATACGGCAGGGAGGAAGAAGGGTCGGAGGACCTCCCGAGCCAGCGCTGTGTCGGAGAGAACGACAGGGCAGAGGATCGGGCCCCTCCGGTAGCTGTGGGTTTCCTCCTGTTGGTGTCAAAACTAGCGGACCACGGGTAGGGGGTCCCGAACTGTGCGTCTCAGGCGGATGGTCTGTTGTTCCGTCATATGACTCTATGTTCACGGGTTTGAATCCTTCTGGGAATTCATGGTCCAGTACCTCGTCGGTGAAGCATAGGGGGTGCGTGGCACCCCTGTATTTGGGTGTGTCTGATGGTTGTATTGTTCGGTTTTGATTCAAAACTATTATTCTGTCAGTATAGTCATTTGGGCGGCGATGATTCTATGCCAGAACACACTTCCTAGGTCCGTAAATGGACCTGGTCAAACCGGCTATTTTGTGTAGGTCCTCACGTAGGTTGTGTGCTGCCTTGTGTACATCATCGTTAGCTGCCCTGTCGCGACCACGGCGTGGCCAGTCTGGTTGATCGGCCGTTTTATTTTCTGGCTGAGTGGGCTCTAAGGCCTCATCGTCGAATTCAGGCAATAGCTTGCGCTTTGGATAGCTTTTTGTGTGGTGATTACCGCCATACTTTTATTCCGTGTCAAGCACTTTATTCCATCTGCTGTTGAGCGTATTCTGTGCGGTCTTAAGCCTTTGCTTCTGCTTCTTCAGGCTCTGCGTGGTTTCAATGAGCCTTTTATGAAGGTTCTCTTGTTCCAAGTGTCTTTCAGGGATGATGTGTGCATCATCGTCCGGACTATTCATGTCTCCGGAGACAGGTTGATGAGTTTTACCCCCGGGGTCGTCGTGACCTGACAGCGGCTCCGTACTATGTTCGCCGTCCGCTGGTTCACCCTGCTCCACCACTGGGTTCATGTGGTCGTTGTCTCCTTTGGGGTCGACCGGGGTGTCACTCTTTCTTGCACTTTTATCGCTGTTTTTGCCAGGACAGGATTTGGAGCGGCGCTTACGCGGTCGCTTTGGTTGCTTCTCGAGGGAATTGTCCTTCGCTGCTTCCTCCCGTTCCTCGTCATCACTTTCTTTGGGTGTATCCACCATGTATATATCATGTGATGAAGTGGCAGTCCAGCGCCCTGCGGGTGGTGGTTCCTGTTCGTTTCCCGCATCGTCGTCCATACCGTCGATGTCTTCGGAGCCGAAATCAAGCATGTCGGTTAAGTCATCGATAGTGGCTATTAAGTGGGTGGTGGGTGGGGAACGAATTTCTTCGTCGTCCGCTTCCCACTCGAGCCGAACACAGTTCGGCCAAGGGCCTCCTGACAAGGAGAGAGGCCTTAATGAATTTAGCACATCGCCCAAGGGCGACTGCTGAAAGATATCCGCGGAGGAAAACTCTGAGATCGGCGCCCAATCAGATTTGATAGGTATGGACACAGGCAGTTCGGAGAACCGTGGCCGGGGACAAATCCAAAAGTCCGGCGACATAGGTCTCGTAGGAGGTGAAGTCAATGTTCGGCTCTATTGCCGCTGAGTGTGCGGCCTCTGGGACGGGGTCCATCCACCCGTCCTCGGACGGCGCGATCTGCTCCGGATCAAGGGCCGGAGTCGCCATAGGTGTGATCTCCGGAACACCATCTGGCGGTAGAGCTAAGTCATGCCCGTCATGACTGTGCGGCGCACCTGACGGAGGTTCGAATCCGTCGAAGATCAAGTCTCCGCGGATGTCGGTAATATAGTTCAAACTTCCAAACCTGACCTGATGGCCAGGGGCTGTAACACCCCGGATACAACTTTCCATATTCGTAAGTCCGACTCTTGCCTTTTCCGGAGATGTGATATGAGATTCCTTTTGTGGTTGGGTTTTGTCTTTGTTTTGCATTTTGTTCATGTCATGCATTTCATATCATGTCATCATGTGCATCGCATTTGCATACGTGTTCGTCTCATGCATCCGAGCATTTTCCCCGTTGTCCGTTTTGCAATCTGACACTCCTATGTCATCCGGCGCCCCCTTTTGCCTCTTTTCGTGAGCGGGTGTTAAACTTTCTTAGAATGTACCAAGATTTGCCAAGCGGCCTTGGTACACCACCAGTATACCGCCTGTCAAGTTTCGTGCCATTTGGAGTCCGATTGATACTCAGTTAACCGGGGAACCGTAAAGGCCTCGTGTGTGTTGCAGCCCAACACCTCTCCAAAGTGGCCCAATAACCCTTCCAAACCTATCCCATGTCCTCCGCCGTCAGATCACGATCACGTGGTCGAAAACTACACCTCATTTGGACACTCCAAACTCCCTCTACCTATAAATATATGCCTCCCCCGAAATTTCACGATGCAAACCCTATATCTTCCTCCTCCGTGCGTCGGACATGTCCACTCCGCCGCCGGACATGTCCGCGCCACTACCCCGCCCAATCGCGTCGCGCCACCTGTCCATGCGCCGCCCTCTGCCGCCGCGGCCCTTGAGGCCCATGGCCGGCCCGCCCGCGCCCGCGCCGGGCCCGAGCCGCGCCCCTGTGCTCGCCTCCCTGCTCCGCCACCATCGCCGCCTTCGCCCGCCGCCGCCATGCGCCGCACCCGGCCAACTTTGCCGCCGGCGCCCCGCTCCGCCGCCACCTTCCCTCGCCGACAGCCGCTTCCCTCCGCGCAGCCACCGCCCGAGCTGCTACACTCTGCCGCCGCCTTCCCTCGTTGTCCGCACGTCGCCGCCCCTCTCGCCGGACCGCCACAGCCGCGGCTCAATCTGGCCGGAGCTGCCAGATCTGGCGAGGGCCGGACTCCTCCTCTCCGCCCAGTCCGGCCAGCCCCGCCATCATCAGTCCGCCGGAGCTCTTCCCGCAGTTGGATCCGCCCCATGCCGCTGCTTCCTCCGCCGCCCCGACGCTCTCCGGCGAGATCCCGACCTACTCCGGCCGCCGTCGCCTCGTCTCCGGCGAGATCCGGCTCTGCATCGAAAACCGTGCAAACCCTAGATCCGTTCTCGGAGTGGTATTTTTTCTCCAAGTCCTCAAATCCTGTTATTTTCATGCACTTTTCATCATGCCATAACTCCTCATCCGTAGGTCCATTTTGCATGCATGATATATCAAAATGTTTATCAGGATGTGCTCTTCATTTTGTTCCATTGTGTCATGCTTGTTTGAGTCCATATTGATGCCCAAATCGTTGATGCAAGAGTGCTATAAAACATTATGTGCTGATTCTTAGCAGAGTATGAGCATTTGTCATTTTCGCTACATTTGTTGTGTGCTGCATATGGACTTGAGCTCTACTTGTATTTTGGTCTATGCCATGCCATCTTTACAGGGGTGTATGCCATGTATTTTTGTGATCTTTGTGGTGACTAGCACATGCATGCAAAGTAGCTCTCGTGATATTGCTGATTTCAGAGACTTAGAATTTCACTAAGTCGTTGCTCTGCTGTTATTTTTATGCCATGTATTCATGTTGCTACAGTGAGATCCATGCTTCTTTTGAGTATCTTTAGTAAGGATGATTTTGACATATGGTTGTGATCTATCCATCCATGCCCCTTTTTGCATTTATGGAGTCCACTATCATGACTTAATCTTGCTCTACTTTTGCTATAAAATGTTCCTGGCAGATTGTTCACATGTTAATCAATTTTGCCATGGATGTTGTAGTTGATCCAAGCATGCTATAGACTTGTTCTTGCCATGGTTACCTTCATGAACATGTCTTCTTGCTGATGCTATGCTTATCTTGTCATGCAATGCCTTGTGTTGAGTGAATCGAGCTCGCAAAGAGGCCTTCATAACTCTGTTTTTGCCATGCTCAGTTTTTCTGCTAAGTCTGAATCTGTTAACGAAACTTGCTATGTTTACATGGGTGCCATCATATCTTCTGATACTTTTTGGCTCTTGATCAGTAAGGGTCTTTTGTTCTATGCTTTGAGTAGAGTCATGCCATGCCTTGTTTTGCTATGATCTGTTCCTGTAGCATGTTGCTTGCTTGCTCTAAACATTGCTTCCTGATGTTAATTCCTGGCATGTTAGTATTTTCACTAAGTCTGTGATGCTGATATCTTTTGCACTTTTTCCATGCTTGTTTGAACCTGCTCTTGTGTGAATTAGCCATAGCTCAGTGTTCATCTTTTGTCAAGAATCTTGAGTAGTTCATTGCAATGTGCCTTGTTGCTATGTTGGAGTGCAGTAGCTTAGTTTCTTGTTGCATTCTAGATGGCATCGTGCTGTTAATCGCAGAATTGTGCCATTCTTGTTTTGCTCACCATTTGCAAATCGTGCATTCGATTCCAGTGATCTTTATATCGATTTCGACCGAAATCAACTCAGATTTCCAGCGGCACACTTGGTTTGCCAAGTTGAGGCATGGTTCAATCTTTCCATCCTGAAGCATGCATATGCATTGCATATCACATCCCGCATATCATGCCATGTTTTGCATCATGTTGCTTGCGCATTGCACCGTGGTTGATTGTTGTTTCCTTTGCTTGTGTTCTTGCTTTGGGTAGAGCCGGGTGACGATTACGTTATCGAGGAACCAGTTGAGTATGCTTACGAGGATCAAGCTTTCATCAACTCGGAGAACTTTGCAGGCAAGATGACCATACCCTCGAAATCACTTCTATCTTTGCTTGCTAGTTGCTCGCTCTATTGCTATGCCGCGATACCTACCACTTTCTATATCATGCCTCCCATATTGCCATGTCAAGCCTCTAACCCACCTTTCCTAGCAAACTGTTGTTTGGCTATGTTACCGCTTTGCTCAGCCCCTCTTATAGCGTTGCTAGTTGCAGGTGAAGTTGGAGTTTGTTCCTTGTTGGAACATGATTATTGTTGGGATATCATTATTATTTCTTGTTTACTTTAATGCATCTATATACTTGGTAAAGGGTGGAAGGCTCGGCCTTATGCCTGGTGTTTTGTTCCACTCTTGCCGCCCTAGTTTCCGTCATACCGGTGTTATGTTCCTTGATTTTGCGTTCTTTACGCGGTTGGGTGTTATGGGAACCCCTTGACAGTTTGCTTTGAATAAAACTCCTCCGGCAAGGCCCAACCTTGGTTTTACATTTTCCTAACAACCTATCACCTTCCCTTGGGTTCTGCAGACTCAAGGGTCATCTTTATTTTAACCCCCTCCCCCCCGGCCAGTGCTTGTCTAAGTGTTCGTCCGAACTAGAGCCCCTTGCAGCGCCACCTCAGGGAAACTTGAGGATTGGTTTTAGTTGTACGGATTGCTCATCTGGTGTTGCCCTGAGAACGAGATATGTGCAGCTCCTATCGGGATGTCGGCACATCAGGCAGCTTTTGTGGTCTTGTTTTACCATTGTCGAAATGTCTTGTAACCTGGATTCCGAGACTGATCGGCACATCGGGCGGTAGTATAGTTCAAACTTCCAAACCTGGCCTGATGGCCAGGGGCGTATCTTTCGATCTGCTCCAGATGGCCAAGCGAGTTGGCCCGCAGTGCGAAGCCACCAGATATAAAGATCTGTCCGGGGAGAAAAACCTCACCCTAGATCGCATCGTTGCCGATGATCGAAGGGGCCATCGAGCCTTATGGTGGCGACACAGTGGAACTCTCAATGAAAGCACCAATGTCGGTGTCAAAACCGGCGGATCTCGGGTAGGGGGTCCCGAACTATGCATCTAAGGTGGATGGTAACAGGAGGCAGGGGACACAATGTTTACCTAGGTTTGGGCCCTCTCGATGGAGGTAATACCCTACTTCCTGCTTGATTGATCTTGATGATATGAGTATTACAAGAGTTGATCTACCACGAGATCGGAGAGGCTAAACCCCAGAAGCTAGCCTATGGTATAATTGTTGTTGTCCTACAGACTAAAACCCTCCGGTTTATATAGACACCGGAGGGGGCTAGGGTTACACAGAGTCGGTTACAAGGGAGGAGATCTACATATCCGAATTTCCATGCTTGCCTTCCACGCAAAGGAGAGTCCCATCCGGACACGGGACGAAGTCTTCAATCTTGTATCTTCATAGTCCTACAGTCCGGCCAAAGTATATAGTCCGGCTGTCTGAGGACCCCCTAATCCAGGACTCCCTCACCTCCCTCGCCGGTGATGATCGCGTGAACGATGCACCTAGTCCTCTACAGCCGAAGGGATCCGGCCGGATCTGTGACCAGCGGTGAGCAGAGAGAAAATGTCGCTACCACTGTCTTGTTTAGATCTGGAGAGGATGAGAGAATGAAGAGAGCAACCCTAGTAAAGCAAGCACTCAGTCCCCTGCGTACATATATAGTGGAGTGATTATCTTTTTCTCTCCACAACAAGCGTTTCAATTTGTGTATGTGGCATTAAAGAAAAGAAACTCTCTATTTAAGGTGACTACCTGTATGACTCCTACTTACTACTAGTAGTAGTAGTATTGTTCACTTGTGCTCCCCGACCCTCCATTCATTGAACAACCCCACGAGTGAATAAACATACAATACTAGTGTTTATATAGAACGAACAAGCTCGAACTATTTTCGCCTAGTTAAAAGTTGAGGGCGGTGCTTTTCCCGGGCAATATGCTCGGCAGTTTTCGCGTAAGCGGTTTGATAGAGAGGCGAGGAGGGTGAGGGAGTAGCGGATTCAACTTACTTACTGCTGGAAAGGTCGGGCTGTGCGCGCGTTACTGCTGGAAAGACTTGTGATATGACTACTCACTATAGTCATGAATTACTGGCGGTACGACCGGGGTGATGCCCCCCTTCTGTTCCGCACTCTAATTTGGTGCAGGACACGCCAACCCGGATGCTGGCTCTCCCACATGTCAGCGAAGCATGTAGTAGTAAGAAGGAGAAAAGAATCATATGGTATATACTAGTTGTACTACTACTCACGTCGGAGGAAAGCGAACCACGGCAGCCTAGTGAACCAGCAGTAGAAAACAATGTGTTGATATGGCCATAAAAACAATGTGCTACGGTCCAGACTGTAGCATGTACAGTACTACTCCTCTTTGTTTGGATCCCTGATTTAGAGCTAGTTTGGGTTGAAATAGCCTCAAATTATCCAAACAGGAGGGGTTAGTTTGAGCTAGTTTGCTCAAACCCAGCTAAAAAAACTAGCCCGGTGGAGAGGTTCTAATTGGGTTAGTTCTCCTCGGGCCCACTAAAAGAGAACCAAAAAAATCTCCCCTGCCTGCACCAGATCGCTCCCCCGCACGACTCCTCTCTATTCCCCATCGGGCAGCCTGCCCAAGCGCCGCTCGCCCTCTCTCTCCTCCGGCTGCCCTCTCCCTTCGGCCTCCGCTCCTCCAACCACCCTTTCCCTCCAGCCTTCGAAGCTCGCCCCGCTCCCCCTTCACCAGTCGTTTCTCTCCCTTTGTTGTGCGCGGCGGTGGCGCATCTACTAGGGAGGTCGCGAGAGGGGTGAGTTTGTTCGTTCCTTCTCTGTATCACAGCCATATCATTGATCTTGCTCGCTCTAGCGCTAATTCTGATTTGGAAAAGTAGATCCTGATTAAACTTGGTATAAATTTGTGGTGCACGCATGGAATTGTTTGATGCTGCTTAAGGAGGTAATAAATCTTTCTAGAGGCCCAAAGATTCAGTTCACCTTTCTAGGTATTTTAGTTTCAGGCTTGCATTATTTCTAGAGGCCCAAAGAATCAGTTCACCTTTATAGGTATTTCAGTTCCAGGCTTGCATTATTTCTAGAGGCCCAAAGATTCAGTTCACCTTTTTAGGTATTTTAGTTTCAGGCTTGCATTACTTCAAGAGGCCCAAAGATTTAGTTCACCATTCTAGGTATTTCAGTTCCAGGCTTGCATTATTTCTAGAGGCCCAAAGATTCGGTTCGCAGTCGTCGGCAAGTGGCCCTACTACCCATGCCGGTATCAACCTCAACTCGCAAGCGCCAACATTAGAGGGGTTCCCGGGGCTTGGTCTCTACAGATCCCTCCTCCAGAGCGATGATGACGAGCTCCTCCCTGGGTGCGTCAGGGGCTCCGGGCTTCGTCCCTATCGTGAATGACTTCCGTGATGAGTTAGCTCATGCTTTGTTTCATGGAGTGTATTGTTTTTTGTGAAGCTTGATTGAGGACTTGTATGTTTAAGTGGGATATCTCATTTGTATGGACAAAGTAAAATTTATCATGTTTTGCATGCTTGATTTGTAAAGATGGTTCGTTTATGTCAATTGTGAGCGGGAGGAGGCCACACAAGAGCCGGCCACACCAAATCCGGCAGGAAATAGGGTCCAAAGTAGTCAAATGATTGAGAAAGAACATTTATTGTCAATCTAACCCTGTCATCCATACACCGCTTTGGTTTAGAGTTAGTTCAGGGTTAGAATCTAACTCTAACATCTAACTGAGTTAGAGTTCTCCTCATCTTGGTTCATCACCATCATACTTTCCCCATTCCTGTGTTTTCAGTATCCTGCGAATCAAAGAGGCCCTTAGACTGGTTTAGGTCCGGTAGTTTCTTATAAACGTGTTATGTCCAAAATTTAGTGAATGTGCTCCGGTTTCTACGAAAATAATCTGGTTTCATGTAGTAATTCATTTATTTATTTATTCTTCTGCGGGGGGTTTGCATGTAAGTAGTGAGGTCTGAAATGTAATGTACCCCGACATATGCTCCGAGTCGTGCATGCACTACGACCCAGATGCTCTATGTCCCACATGTCGGCGAAAAGGAGCACGTGGAAATAGCCTAGGAGTACATATAGCTATACGATGATAAATGCGTGAAAAAATATGTACGGTGAAGCGTAGATGTGGTTCGAAAAGGAGACCTAAAGTGATGACAGGTATAGGTCGCACGCACCCAACTAGTGGTAGTACTTTTTCCCTAAAAAAAGAGGTACGAGTGCTCAGTACTCCTATTCTATCAACACGGGTCCCATCTGACAACACTGTCCATGCTATAGCTAGCTCTTCTCCCTCGTTTCTCTCTTCTAATTCTAAACTCAGCCGACGCCCGGTGGGCGGGGTGGGGATTTGCCGATGGTCGGTTTGCTCAACTGCGGCCCCACCTCATAGTGAAAACGTTATGACTGGAATAAAAATGCTGTATACACCCTCCTTTCCTAAATATAAGCCTTTTTAGATATTTCAAATGGAATACAACATACGGATGTATGTAGACATATTTTAGAGTGTAGATTCACTCATTTTGCTTCGTATGGAGTCACTTGCTGGAATCTCTAGAAAGACTTATATTTTGGAATGGAGGGAGTACTATACTAATAAAACATCAAGGACACGAGGCAATGCAGTGCTGGTTACATGAGGCAATCAACGACGTCCACCTCCTCGACTCAGGGCGCCGGCCCACCGAACAACGGCTAAGTTGCAGCGGCTTTCATGGCCAGGTCGATGTGCTTCTAAACAATGGCATCCAAAGATTCCAGCCGCTGGAAGAAGGCCAACGTCTTTCTATCCTCGTTGGCCTGTAGTGGCCAATGTAGATGATTTCCTCGCAGACGTGGATGTGCAGGTCGACGGTTTCTTGCATGGCGAGGCGCTGCGTGGCGAGCGCGGCCTCGAGGTGCACATTCTTCGTCGCGACCCCCGGCACCTGCAGGGCCACTAGGGCTTGAAAGAGTTCATCACCATGGAGGCCGATGAGGGTGGCAGGCAATGAGGAGCATGGGCGCGCGGGCTGGAGCATTACGTTAAGGTCGTCCGCGCGCTTCTTGATGGCGGTGAACTTGCGGATGGAGTTGACCATCATGTCATCCATGCAAGAGGCGAAGCCGGCGTCACCGAGGGCTACGACGCCGGCATTCGCCAGCACCATCTGGAAATGCTGCGCGGTGCGGGGCCGCAGGCCGGCACCTTGGATGATTTGGCACAGCCGACTGTCGCTCGCGTCCATCGCCTCCATAGGTGCTTGTGGCTTCTAGTCACTTGGTCTTGGATTGGAGTGAGTAGTGTTGCGTAGAGACTAGGAGTAGATGGATTGGAGTGGTGGGGCGCGTTTATACGAGAATCCAAACTCTATTGCATTCACATCGTGCTGGCTCTATTCTACTTCTCCAATTAATTCCCTCTGCATGTAATTGAGCATGCATCATTGAGCGTTCAATTTCTCGGGAACCGTTACCCTCTCCCTCTTGGGCAATCGCATTCAAGCACCTATGGAGGCGACTGCCGCTCGCGTCTATCGCGTGTCAGGAGACGTTCCCGTCGACGACGAGGTGCCTATGGTGACTTCGTAAATTTCAAGATGATAGTACTAGTATACTCACTATTGTGCACCGCGACCAAGGCGGAGAGGAAAACGAGAGAACTACGTATTTATTTACGATGTAGATTCACTCATTTTGTTCCATATGTACTCTGTCTCGGTGTAGTCTAGACACTTGTTGAAATCTCTAGAAAGGCAAATACTCCTTTCTGGTTTACAGGACTATACTAGCAAGTACTACAATAGTGGGCTCACATAGCAATTTTGTCTCATGCAAGAGCCTGGCTATATGCGTGCTCCAAGATTCGCACCTGCCACGTTCGTGTTGCGCTTGGCTCTTCGCCTCTTTGAGAAGACGAACAATGATGTTACTACTACTGCTTCTATAGCATCGAATCCACTGCTGCATGTCCGTCCACCGCGAGCGGGAGGGATAGCTTGTTGTAGTACTATAAGCAAAAGACTGTCCTCGTCTGGGAGCCACCGCACGCATGGGTGAGGGAGAAGGCGTGTAGTAGTAAAATCAAGCTTCTCCTCGTTGTACGAGTTGACGCGACACATCATAGCACTGGCCCCACATGGTTGCCTCTAAACTTGGCTGAAAGACCCGTAGTGTACAATACTCCATTTGCTGCAACCTCTAACATTTACCCCACCACAAATTAAAATATATATTCCTGTCTTGACCAGATGAGCGTGCAAACTACAATCACCAGGATGACAGGTAGGGCCAGAAGATTATTTTAATCAAGAAAAAGCATGGAGCTGACCCCAACGATTTTAAGCTTATAGGCATGGTACACGCTATCCCAGACTACTCTACACATGAAACTGCCACACGAGCGTCCGGGCTGCGCTTGGCTCTTCGCCTCTTCGGGAAGTCGAACAATGATGGAGTAATATTGTAGTGGAGGAGTACTATAGTATGCTTCTGGCCATCTGACACCGATTGAACTACTGCATGTCCACCGCATGCGGGAGGGAGAGCGTGTAGCGAACGAAAGCTTCTCCTAGCCCTGCCAGCCACCACGCTCATGGGCGAGGGAGGGACACAGCTTCATTGACTTACTGCTCCTTCCTTTGCGTGTATGACAGGTGGGCCCAACAGGTGGATGGCCCACCTATCATGCAGCCAAAGGCAGGTGCGGTTAAGGCACTGGAGCTCAGTCCGCAAGGGAGAGGGCGTTGTAGTAATCAAACTTCTCGGTCTTGTACGAGTTGACGCGACACATCAAAGCACTACACTCGATATATTTCAATAATTTGTGTTTACCGATGCATTAATTACAACGCATGCATGCATGCCGTGACTCTCCTTTTGGTACTTGCATGTGTTGATTTAATGCACCTTGAAGTAGTATGAATATGTGACGGTAAAGCTTTGTAATGCCCCGCCCCTAATAAAGCGAGAGATGGCTATGCACGAGGAGGGCGAGATCATGCAGACGGAACAGGACACGACGATGGAGCTCTATATGGTCTTGATGGACCTCACCTTGCTCCACTACCTCTTGTGCCTCCGCCCCTTGAAGCCTCCAGTGTATGAGGTTCGAATACACCTCGTCCATTTGGCTGATCGAGCAAGGTGCAGCTTTCTTGATTGATGTGTTGTTCGATTGATTTGTGCGGTGCAAGGGAGGGCACCTGGCCTACGCGGACTGCCGCGTTGAGCGCCCCGAGAACCAGCGGCAGTGCCAGAAGTGTGAGCGCAGTGATGGCTTCGACGTGCGGAACACGGCGGTGGATGCCGTCCTCTCCTCGGTGAGGGTGGAGTGCCCGCACGAAGGTTGTGGGCTCTACGTCACTTACCACAAGCTCGTCGATCACCACAGCATGTGTCCGCTCTTGCAAATGCCACGTGCCCGTCCGCGGCTACGAAGGCCCACCGCCGGTGCTCTCCCACCACATCAGCACCGTGCATCCCATGCTCGTGCACAGGATCCAGTATGGCAAGGTGCTCCAGCTGCAAGTGCCACTGTCGGAGCCATGGCTCTTGCTGTTTGCGGAGAAGGACAGCCGCGTGTTTTTCTTGGTCGGCGACGTGCTCGACGTGAGCGTGCCTATCACCGTGTCGGTCATCTGCATCAGAGCAGGGTCGTCCCCACTGCCACACTACGTGGCCAAGCTGTGGACGAACAACCCGCCGGGGGAGCCCAAAGGCAGAACTGACACCGTCAAGGTGGAAATGGAGGTGACAAGCAGCAAGGATCCCGGTGACGTCGCCATGCACGAGCTGACCTTCTTCATAGTTCCGCCCAAGCTGTTGGCCGGGGCTAAGCTGGTTACCCTCCACATTCAGATTGACAAGCTCACGTACTAAATGATTCTATAGTGTCTTCTGCTTATCTTAGTAATATGCTAATATAGGGGTTATCTCGGTCTACTTTAGCTTAAGAGATGGTGGGCTTTGGTGGCTATGCAGCAATTACTTCGACATCAGATCAACAGTTAAAGTAATTTTCAATAGTCGAACGGATATTTTGTGTCAGTTGGATATAAAGATCCTTTGGGTAAGAAGTATAACAACTTATAAGAAGTTAGTATAATAGCTTATATGCTTGTTTGTTCAGGAAGTGTTTCATACTTGTGCGAGTTGACGCGACGCATCAAAGTAGTACTACTACTAGTAGTACTCCCTCCGATCCTAATTTGTCTGCGCATAAGGCTGGTCATAGTGGGAGTAACATAGGTAGTAACATAGATGCCACATAAGCAAAAAATGATGAGGTGGCAAGTAATTAATGAGGAGAGAGGCAAATAGAGTAACATAATATGTTACCATCACATAGCGCTTTCCAATGCAAAATGAGTCTACAAAGTAATAAATGAAGACATATAGTACTATGTTATCACATATATAACACTACCCACTATGAAGGTAGTAACATAGATTAGTAACTAGTCTATGTTATTCTCCACTATGACCGGCCTAAGTCGAGGCGTGGATACCAAGGAGGGCCTGGTTGTATCTATACTTGGACAACTCACTCGACTGCATGCGCACCAGGCAGACGAAGCTCCTGTCGTGTTGGTGCCGTATGTGGCCCACACATTAACCAAAACCTCGCACCTCCATCTTAGCCTCCGCGTTTTAAACTTCTCAATCTCAAGGCCAAGGAGCAACGTGAAACCTATGAGAGAGCCAATTAGATGGTTGAGAACACTACAATTCGTAGCTACAGATGCATGTGTGAGAGAGGACGAGTGCATGTGTGCACCTCTTCTCTTCCTGTATAACGTAATAAACTCAGAGTACAAGTGTATGTGAGTGGCATCGACCTAGGGAGCTAGATATGGTGCGTGCGAGAAGTCCCGAGAGATAGGTGTAATGCGTATGAAAAAAAGACTAGTCTATAGCTCGCCACAAGGCTATTCCTGTCGAACGCCCCAATAAGTGTAAGATATGTATCCGACGGTGCCAGTTATTGCACGTACACAGCAGTAGAAAAAAGAACTAGTATCATGGCATATGCTAGACCACGGCCGAGAACACGTGCCCACATTACGCCATCCGGGAATAGTGTCGCACTTCGAAACTAGAACCTTCAATAAATTTTGAGCGCATCTCGTCACATTCCAAATTACTACTACTACCACGCTATATTTAATTGCAAACCTGTTCACACCGACCACACCCTACTCCCTCCATCGTCATCTTAGGTTGTGCACCGTGACCAAGGAGGAGGGGAAAATGAGAGAACTTAATGTTTATTTGCTAATTAATAGCATTGCATGCAATGAAGTAACCACTGCATGTCGTGTTTGGTAGTCTCAAGTCATTAAAAGCATGCACACCCACATCTCATATTGGTTGATATGTCAAGAAACAAGAAACGAGGTAGAAGTTAATGCACCGCTCCTAAGTGTTTCGGGATTATTTGGTTTTTGTAAGATGACTTACACACCTAGACGGAGGGAGTAAACGGTTTCCCACTTAGGACATTATTAGTACTCGGTTATAAACACTATATGCCAAGATGACTGCACATTCCTCCTCAACTCCTCATCCACAAAAACAAACAAGTCATTCAACATCCTTCCCTTGCGTCTGCCATGGCCAGCATGAGTTCTGGGTCGAGAGATTGCCACCAGGGAGAGGCGAGCATGGAAGCGGAAGCACGAGAGATGTCCCGCCTCACCTCGAAAGCAGCCGACATGTCCCGCCACGCGGAAGTAGCAGCACAAAGGTCCTGGTGCACCACCGAAGCAGCATGGAGGTCCCACTGTGCCGTCCATGCAGCAAACTGCTCCGACTACGCCGCGGAAGCAACAAAGATGTCCCGCCGTGCCGCGGCGGCCTGGGAAAATGTCTCGCGGGCAAGCGACGACTCTTACAGGCACATGCATGCGATCGTCCATAGCCAGATGGATCAGATCTCTGGCTGGGCGTGCTTGCACGATGACATGAAAGCCTTGTTTGAACAGGCTACTGGCATCATCCGACAACTAAGGCAGGGCAATGAGAGGCTCCGGGCCGAGCGCGACCTGTTGAGGGCAAAGATCGTCCGAAGTGCAGAGCAGTAGGAGGATACCAATGCCTTGTTGAAGAGGACCGGCATCATCATCAAGAAACTTATGGACGAGAATGACATGCTCCGCATCGAGCACCAAAGACTGGTGGAGGAATCCATGGATGCTCTCAAGCAGCATCTTGAGGACACGACAGAGCTCATCGCCGCTCGCCGCGGAGACTAGTTCCCGCGGCCTGCAGCAACGCATCAAGAAAGTAGAGAGCAGCGAGCCAGATCGTTGCCTTCCTTCTTCTTTTGCCCTTGTGTATTTCGGGCGTAGCCTCATGTGGCTTTTTAAATTATCTTCCTAATTATGTAAGACAATTATTATCCACTGTCGTCCTTATTTATTCATCAGTCTTGCTATAAGTCACAGAGATGCTATATAGGTCCATTGGATCTTACATCAAGATCCATGCAAAAATTTCTTTTTCAGATTTTCTTTTCTCTCTCTTAAATCTCAGTCGAGGGAGACATAGCCACGCCATTAAACAGAGGCGCATGCACCATTAATGGAGACCTTGGGAGAGAGGTGGACGATAGATGGAGGTCAAAAAGCTCTCCTCCCGATAAGCACGTGCTGGGGACAGATCGCACGCCTCCCGTACTCAACTAGCTACCCTGCATGGCGCCTCCTAGCTAATAAAAAAGGAACACGCGGAGGCACATAAATGGTAAATAGAACGCCCACGGTTTCAATAATACTTGCGTTTCTGATTGTAACGTGACAACACTTGTTCCAAAATGACTTTGTTGATTGTTAATGTGTGCGCCTTCGGAAATCGGACAGAAAAATTACCACAGCATGTTGGTGCCATGTCATGACACCAAGCCAATTTCATGATTTTCATGCGTGTTTTGGATTTACAAGAATTAAAAAACCAAGTTTCTCAATGTTTCCAGCCGAGCCACGACGCACAGATGTTTGAATTTCCTTCCCATTTCTTGCATGGGACCTAGAAATTTACCCGAGGACACACATGTGGTTTTTCAACCAACTTTGGTGCACTCGAGCATGTGCTTGTATTTCAAATTTGAATTATGCACACAAAGGTGACACGTTCCCTCTTAGAACCACGAGCCTTCTTGAGAGAAGCTCCGGTTTGCAAGAAGCTTATACCAAGACTTGTTCCTATTCGACCAATTTTTTACCACACCATGGTAGTACCATGACATGACACCATGCCGAGTTTCATGATATTCAGGCGTGTTTCGGATTTACAAGAATTTTAAAACCAAGTTTCTCAATGTTCTCGGCTGAGCCACGATGCCCAGATGTTTGAATTTCATTCCCATTTCTTGCATGAGACCTAGAAATTCACCCAAGGACACACAAGTGATTTTTCAACCAACTTTGGTGCACGGGAGCATGTGCTTGTAGTTCAAATTTGAATTATGCACATTAAATGACCAAAAACTCAATTAATGTATAAAAGGGCAAACGAACACGGAATAATTCCAAAATTTAACAGGGTACTCATGTAGTTCTATGTTGCCTCTGTAAAGAAACTCAAGGGGGGCAGCGTATATCGTTTCACACTCAAAGGTGACACGTTCCCTCTCAGAACCACGAGCCTTCTTGAGGGAAGCTCCGGTTTGCAAGAAGCTTATAGCAAAACTTGTTCCAAATTGGCCCAATTTTTTACCACATCATGTTAGTGCCATGACATGACACCATGCCAAGTCTCATGATTTCCAGGCGAGTTTTGGATTTACATGAATTTTAAAACCAAGTTTCTCGATGTTCTCGGCCGAGTCACGACGCCAAGATGTTTGAATTTGATTCCCATTTCTTGCATGGGACCTAGAAATTCACCCAAGGACACACATGTGATTTTTCAACCAACTTTGGTGCACCGGAGCATGTGCTTGCAGTTCAAATTTGGATTATGCACATTAAATGTCCAAAAACTCAATTAATGTATAAAAAAAGGCCAAACGAACCCGGAATAATTGCAAAATTTAACAGGGCACTCATATAGTTCTATGTTGCCTCTGTAAAGAAAATTAGGGGGAGGCAACATATATCATTTCGCAAACAAAGGTGACACGTTCCCTCTCGGAACCACGAGGCTTGTTGAGAGAATCTCCGGTTTTGCAAAAAGCTTATACCAAAACTTGTCCCAATTCAGCCAAAAAATATACATATGAAAACAGGGTTTAGATTATCCCGAACATCTCGCTACCTAGACCAATGTACTCTGATTTGAATTCAACATAAAATGGATACAAATATTTGAATTGGAGATCATACGGTACATGTAGTTCATAGTGAAATATGATTACTGCTATATGCATGTTTTTTGTTTTCAAGATAATATTTAAATTATTTTATAACTTGACAATAGTCGTATTCAAATAAGGAAAATTGATTGAAATTTAGTCCATATGGTATACGATAATATATATGTTCATAGGGTGGAGTAAAATGTTCATATATGATGGAAGATCAAAATATAGGACTACATCCATTATAAACCGCAAGGTCACCTAACGATATATTCAAATTCAACATAACCTGGATTCAAAAATTGAAATTTGAGATCCTGGCATTTGTAATCATATAAAAAGGGATATGACTCTTTCTTTTGGTGGGAATTGATTTTTTTGTTGTTCTTGAGGGAAGTGCGAATCGATTTGGTACTGTACAGGGTAATCTTGTTCTCCCGATTTTTTTACATTTTTCTTGTAGTTTTTTCAATGATATCTATAGCAATATAGTAAAAGGGTACATGAATCTCTTGTGTCTTGTATGAATTGTTTTTTTGTACATGTTAAGTTTGTTCTGCCGAACAAGGAATCTATGCCTTGTTATCCTGAAATTTTCAAGCCCGAATATCTTTTGTCTCATCTGCTTTGAAATTCCTGCCTCTTCAACCCGCTCCGCGCCTTGTTATCCTGAAATTTTGACCCACGCGAAAACTCCCTTCTCATCCGAAATCAGTCCCATAGCCCAGACACCCGAAATCCCCCTTCTACCCCTCAGCCGGAAATGCCGGCTCGACATCGCAGTGTCAAAACCAGTGGGGGTACGCTAGTAACTTACCTTAAATTTCGGACAAGCGCGTCCCTAAGCCTTGGCTCCCCCTACCTTCCCCTTTCGTCCCCCCATTTGTACACCAAAACCCGCGAAACCCCACGCTCCTCCGTTGGCCTCTCGACCGCTGCCCAGCCGGAAACTCTTCCCCGACGATGTCGTCCACTGCAACATCTTGCCGTCCCTCATCGACCGCAACGGATGAGGACCCATCGTCGATCTCGTTGTCCCGCAGGATCAACCGCCCCGTCCTCCACCTCCAAGGATCTGCCCCGACGTTCGCCTCGTCTATCCGACGAAGCCGAGGCCCACTCGGTGCCATCAAGGATGTTCTGCACTCACCGCTACATTTTATCTTTTATTCGATCTCACAGGGCTACCGGTGCTCGATACCGAGCAGCCATGGCGGGTCATCATCGACGGCGCTGCCGCCGGCCACTTCATCCACGACGTCTCTTAATACGTCTCCAACGTATCTATAATTTTTGATTGCTCCATGTTGTATTATCTATTGTTTTGGACATTATTGAGCTTTATTATCCACTTTTATATTATTTTTGGGACTAAACTATTAACCGGAGGCCCAGCTCAGAATTGCTGTTTTTTGCCTGTTTTAGGGTTTCGAAGAAAAGGAATATCAAACGAGTCCAAACAGAATGAAACCTTCGGGAATGTGATTTTCTCAACGAACAAGACCCAGGAGACTTGGACCCTACGTCAAGACACAAAAGAGGAGGCCACGAGGTAGGGGGCGCGCCTACCCCCCCAGGCGCGCCCTCCACCCTCGTGGGCCCCCTGTTGCTCCACCGACGTACTCCTTCCTCCTATATATACATACGTACCCCCAAACGATCAGATATGGAGCCAAAACTCTAATTCCACCGCCGCAACTTTCTGTATCCAAGAGATCCCATCTTGGGCCTGTTCCGGAGCTCCGTCGGAGGGGGCATCGATCACGGAGGGCTTCTACATCAACACCATAGCCCCTCCGATGAAGTGTGAGTAGTTCACCTCAGACCTATGGGCCCATAGTTATTAGCTAGATGGCTTCTTCTCTCTTTTTGGATATCAATACAATGTTCTCCCCCTCTCTTGTGGAGATCTATTCGATGTAATCTTCTTTTTGTGGTGTGTTTGTTGAGACCGATGAATTGTGGGTTTATGATCAAGTCTATCTATGAAAAATATTTGAATCTTCTCTGAATTCTTTTATGTATGATTGGTTATATTTGCAAGTCTCTTCGAATTATCAGTTTGGTTTGGCCTACTAGATTGATCTTTATTGCAATGGGAGAAGTGCTTAGCTTTGGGTTCAATCTTGTCGTGTCCTTTCCCAGTGACAGTAGGGACAGCAAGGCACGTATTGTATTGTTGCCATCGAGGATAACAAGATGGGGTTTTCATCATATTGCATGAGTTTATCCCTCTACATCATGTCATCTTGCTTAAGGCATTACTCTGTTTTTATTAACTTAATACTCTAGATGCATGCTAGATAGCGGTCGATGAGTGGAGTATAGTAGTAGATGCAGGCAGGAGTCGGTCTACTTGTCTCGGACGTGATGCCTATATACATGATCATGCCTAGATATTCTCATAACTATGCTCAATTCTTTCAATTGCTCAACAGTAATTTGTTCACCCACCGTAGAATACTTATGCTCTCGAGAGAAGCCACTAGTGAAACCTATGGCCCCCAGGTCTATCTTCATCATATTAATCTCCTACTACTTAGTTATTTCCTTTGCTTTTTAATTTGCTTTTACTTTACTTTGCATCTTTATCATAAAAATACCATATCTTATCATATCTATCATATCTTATCATATCTATCAGATCTCACTCTCGTAAGTGGCCGTGTAGGGATTGACAACCCCTTATCCCATTCGTTGCGAGGATTTATTTGTTTTGTGCAGGTACGAGGGACTAGCATGTAGCCTCCTACTAGATTGATACCATGGTTCTCAAAACTGAGGGAAATACTTACGCTACTCTGCTGCATCATCCCTTCCTCTTCGGGGAAAACCAACACAGTGCTCAAGAGGTAGCAAGAAGGATTTCTGGCGCCGTTGTTGGGGAGGTCTACGCAAAAGTCAACATACCAAGTACCCATCACATACCCTTATCTCCGGCGTTACATTATTTTCCATTTGCCTCTTGTTTTCCTCTCCCCCACTTCACCCTTGCTGTTTTATTCGCACTCTCTCTCTATCCTCCCTCTCTTTCTCTTTTTGCCTCTTTTTGCCCGCTTGCTTTTTGTTTGCTTGTGTGTTAGTTTGCTTGCTTGTCACGATGGCTCAAGATAACACTAAATTGTGTGAATTCACCAATACCAACAACAATGATTTTATTAGCACTCAGATTGCTCCTGTTACCGAAGCTGAATCTTGTGAAATTAATACTGCTTTGCTGAATCTTGTCATGAAAGATCCGTTTTCCGGCCTTCCTAGTGGTGATGCCGCTACCCATCTAAATAGCTTCGTTGATTTGTGTGATATGCAAAAGAAGAAAGATGTGGATAATGATATTGTTAAATTGAAGCTATTTCCTTTTTCGCTTAGAGATCGTGCTAAAGCTTGGTTTTCGTCTTTGCCTAAAAATAGTATTGATTCATGGAACAAGTGCAAAGATGCTTTTATCTCTAAGTATTTTCCTCCCGCTAAGATCATCTCTCTTAGAAACGACATTATGAATTTTAAGCAACTTGATCATGAACATGTTGCACAAGCTTGGGAGAGAATATAACTAATGATACGTAATTGCCCTACTCATGGTTTAAATTTGTGGATGATTATACAAAAATCTTATGCCGGATTGAATTTTGCTTCTAGAAATATTTTAGATTCGGCCGCGGGAGGCACTTTTATGGAAATCACTTTAGGAGAAGCTACTAAACTCCTAGATAATATTATGGTTAATTATTCTCAATGGCATACTGAAAGATCTACTAATAAAAAGGTGCATGCGATAGAAGAAATTAATGTTTTGAGTGGAAAGATGAATGAACTTATGAAATTATTTGCTAATAAGAGTGTTTCTTCTGATCCTAATGATATGCCCTTGTCTACTTTGATTGAGAATAATAATCAATCTATGGATGTGAATTTTGTTGGTAGGAACAATTTTGGTAACAACGCGTATAGAGGAAATTTTAATCGTAGGCCTTATCCTAGTAATCCCTCTAATAATTATTGTAATTCCTACAACAATTCTTATGGAAATTATAATAAGATGCCCTCTGATTTTGAATCTAATATTAAAGAATTTATTACTTCACAAAAGAATTTTAATGCTATGATTGAAGAAAAATTGCTTAAGATTGATGATTTGGCTAGGAACGTTGATAGAATTGCTCTTGATGTTGATTCTTTGAAACTTAGATCTATTCCACCTAAGCATGATATCAATGAGTCTCTCAAAGCCATGAGAATTTCCATTGATGAGTGCAAAGAAAGAACCGCTAGGATGCGTGCTAAGAAAGATGCCTTTATAAGAGCGTGTTCTTCTAGTTCCTATGAAAATAAAAATGAAGATATAAAAGTTATTGATGTGTACCCTATTAAATCTTTGTTTTGCAATATGAATCTTGATAATGATGGGACTAAATATGATCCACCTTTACCTAGAAGGCGTTCCAAGAATTCGGAATTTTTTGATCTTGATGCTAAAATTGATAAAAGTGGGATGGAAGAAATTAAAACCCTAGATGTTGCTAAACCCACTATTGTGGATTTCGAGGAATTTAACTATGAAAATTGCTCTTTGATTGATTGTATTTCCTTGTTGCAATCCGTGCTAAATTCTCCTCACACTTATAGTCAAAATAAAGCGTTTACTAAACATATCGTTGATGCCTTGATGCAATCTTATGAAGAAAAACTTGAATTGGAAGTTTCTACCCCTAGAAAACTTTATGAAGAGTGGGAACCAACTATTAAAATTAAAATTAAAGATCATGAATGCTTTGCTTTATGTGATTTGGGTGCTAGTGTTTCCATGATTCCAAAGACTTTGTGTGATTTGTTAGGTTTCCGTGATTTTGATGCTTGCTCTCTAAACTTGCACCTTGCGGATTCCACTATTAAGAAACCTATGGGAAGAATTAATGATTTTATTATTGTTGCAAATAGGAATTATGTGCCCGTAGATTTTATTGTTCTTGACATAGATTGCAATCCTTCATGTCCTATTATTCTTGGTAGACCTTTCCTTAGAATGATTGGTGCAATTATTGATATGAAGGAAGGAAATATTAGATTCCAATTTCCATTAAGGAAAGGCATGGACCACTTTCCTAGAAATAAAATTAAATTACCTTATGAATCTATTATGAGAGTCACTTATGGATTGCCTACGAAAGATGGCAATACCTAGATCTATCCTTGCTTGTTATGCCTAGCTAGGGGCGTTAAACGATAGCGCTTGTTGGGAGGCAACCCAATTTTATTTTTATTCCTTGATTTTTGCTCCTGTTTAGTAATAAATAATTTATCTAGCCTCTGTTTTGGTTGTGTTTTTTGTGTTTAATTAGTGTTTGTGCCAAGTAGAACCGTTGGGAAGACTTGGGGAAAGTCTTGTTACACTTGCTGTAAAAAACAGAAACTTTAGCGCTCACGAGAACTGCTGCCATTTTTATTTGGAAAGTGCTGTTTAGTTAATTCTTTTTGAAGATGATTAATAGATAAATTCCTCACGTCCAGCAATTTATTTTATAATTGTTGGGGTTCCAGATCTAGCTCTAGCTACAGATTACTACAGACTGTTCTGTTTTTGACCAATTCTATTTTTCGTGTGTTGTTTGCTTATTTTGATGAATCTATGGCTAGTAAAATAGTTTATAAATGATAGAGAAGTTGGAATACATTAGGTTTAACACCAATATAAATAAAGAATGAGTTCATTACAGTACCTTGAAGTGGTATTTTGTTTTCTTTCGCTAACGGAGCTCACGAGATTTTCTACTTTGAGTTTTGTGTTGTGAAGTTTTCAAGTTTTGGGTAAAGATTTGATGGATTATGGAACAAGGAGTGTCAAGAGCCTAAGCTTGGGGATTCCCATGGCACCCCCAAGATAATCTAAGGACACCTAAAAGCCAAAGCTTGGGGATGCCCCAGAAGGCATCCCCTCTTTTGTCTACTTCTATTGGTAACTTTACTTGGAGCTATATTTTTATTCGCCACATGATATGTGTTTTGCTTGGAGCGTCTTGTATGATTTGAGTCTTTATTTGTTAGTTTACCACAATCATCCTTGCTGTACACACCTTTTGAGAGAGCCATACATGATTTGGAATTTGTTAGAATACTCTATGTGCTTCGCTTATATCTTTTGAGTTATATAGTTTTGCTCTAGTACTTCACTTATATCTTTTAGAGCATGGTGGTGGATTTGTTTTATAGAAACTATTGATCTCTCATGCTTCACTTAGATTATTTTGAGAGTATTAAATAGCATGGTAATTTTCTTAAAATCCTAATATGCTAGGTATTCAAGATTAGTAAAATTTTCTTATGAGTGTTTTGAATACTAAGAGAAGTTTGATGCTTGATGATTGTTTTGAGATATGGAGGTAATAATATCAAAGTTGTGCTAGTTGAGTAGTTGTAAAATTGAGAAATGCTTGTGTTAAAGTTTGCAAGTCCCGTAGCATGCACGTATGGTAAACGTTGTGTAACAAATTTGAAACATGAGGTGTTATTTGATTGTCCTCCTTATGAGTGGCGGTCAGGGACGAGCGATGGTCTTTTCCTACCAATCTATCCCCCTAGGAGCATGCGCGTAGTGCCGAGGTTTTTGATTACTTGTAGATTTTTGCAATAAGTATGTGAGTTCTTTATGACTAATGTTGAGTCCATGGATTATACGCACTCTCACCCTTCCATCCTTGCTAGCCTCTTCGGTACCGTGCATTGCCCTTTCTCACATTGAGAGTTGGCGCAAACTTCGCCGGTGCGTCCAAACCCCGTGATATGATACGCTCTTTCACACATAAACCTCCTTATATCTTCCTCAAAACAGCCACCATACCTACCTATTATGGCATTTCCATAGCCATTCCGAGATATATTGCCATGCAACTATTCCGTTTATCATGACACATTCATGATTGTCATATTGCTTAGCATGATCATGTAGTTGACATAGTATTTGTGGCAAAGCCACCATTCATAATTCTTTCATACATGTCACTCTTGGTTCATTGCATATCCCGGTACACCGCCGGAGGAATTCATATAGAGTCATACTTTGTTCTAGTATCGAGTTGTAATCATTGAGTTGTAAATAAATAGAAGTGTGATGATCATCATTTTCTAGAGCATTGTCCCAAGTGAGGAATTATAAAAGAATATAAAAAAGAGAAAGGCCATAAAAAAAGAGAAGGCCCCAAAAAAATGAGAAAAAAGAGAGAAGGGACAATGTTACTATCCTTTGCCACACTTGTGCTTCAAAGTAGCATCATAATCTTCAAGATAGAGAGTCTCTTGTTTTGTCACTTTCATATACTAGTGGGAATTTTCATTATAGAACTTGGCTTGTATATTCCAACAATGGGCCTCCTCAAGTGCCCTAGGTCTTCGTGAGCAAGCAAGTTGGATGCACACCCACTTAGTTTCTTTTGTTGAGCTTTCATACATTTATAGCTCTAGTGCATCCGTTGCATGGCAATCCCTACTCCTTGCATTAACATCAATCGGTGGGCATCTCCATAGCCCATTGATTAGCCTTGTTGATGTGAGACTTTCTCCTTTTTAGTCTTCTCCACATAACCCCCCTCATTATATTCTATTCCACCCATAGTGCTATGTCCATGGCTCACGCTCATATATTGCATGAAAGTTTATAGGTTTGAGATTACTAAAGTATGAAACAATTGCTTGGCTTGTCATCGGGGTTGTGCATGATGAGAGCATTCTTGTGTGACGAAAATGGAGCATGAGTAAACTATATGATTTTGTAGGGCTGAACTTTCTTTGGCTATGTTATTTTGAGAAGACATAATTGCTTTGTTAGTATGCTTGAAGTATTGTTATTTTTATGTCAATATGAACTTCTGTCTTGAATCTTTTGGATCTGAATATTCATACCACAATTAAAAAGAATTACATTAAAATTATGCCAAGTAGCACTCCGCATCAAAAATTCTGTTTTTATCATTTACCTACTCGGGGACGAGCAAGAATTAAGCTTGGGGATGCTTGATACGTCTCCAACGTATCTATAATTTTTGATAGCTCCATGCTATATTATCTACTGTTTTGGACATTATTGGGCTTTATTATCCACTTTTATATTATTTTTGGGACTAACCTATTAACCAGAGGCCTAGCCCAGAATTGTTGTTTTTTTCCTGTTTTAGGGTTTCGAAGAAAAGGAATATCAAACAGAGTCCAAACGGAATGAAACCTTCGGGAATGTGATTTTCTCAACGAACAAGACCCAGGAGACCTGGATCCTACGTCAAGACACAAAAGAGGAGGCCACGAGGAAGGGGGCGCGCCTACCCCCCCCCCCAAGGTGCGCCCTCCACCCTCGTGGGCCCCCTGTTGCTCCACCGATGTACTCCTTCCTCCTATATATACCTACGTACCCCCAAACGATCAGATACGGAGCCAAAACTCTAATTCCACCGCTGCAACTTTTTGTATCCACGAGATCCCATCTTGGGGCCTGTTCCGGAGCTCCGCTGGAGGGGGTATCGATCACGGAGGCCTTCTACATCAACACCATAGCCCCTCCGATGAAGTGTGAGTAGTTCACCTCGGACCTATGGGTCCATAGTTATTAGCTAGATGGCTTCTTCTCTCTTTTTGGATCTCAATACAATGTTCTCCCCCTCTCTTGTGGAGATTTATTCGATGTAATCTTCTTTTTGCGCTGTGTTTGTTGAGGCCGATGAATTGTGGGTTTATGATCAAGTCTATCTATGAACAATATTTGAATCTTCTCTGAATTCTTTTATGTATGATTGGTTATCTTTGCAAGTCTCTTCGAATTATCAGTTTGGTTTGGCCTACTAGATTGATCTTTCTTGCAATGGGAGAAGAGCTTAGCTTTGGGTTCAATCTTGTGGTGTCCTTTCCCAGTGACAGTAGGGGCAGCAAGGCACGTATTGTATTGTTGCCATCGAGGATAACAAGATGGGGTTTTCATCATATTGCATGAGTTTATCCCTCTACATCATGTCATCTTTCTTAAGGCGTTACTCTGTTTTCATTAACTTAATACTCTAGATGCATGCTGGATAGCGGTCGATGAGTGGAGTAATAGTAGTAGATGCAGGCAGGAGTCGGTCTACTTGTCTCGGATGTGATGCCTATATACATGATCATGCGTAGATATTCTCATAACTATGCTCAATTATGTCAATTGCTCAACAGTAATTTGTTCACCCACCGTAGAATACTTATGCTCTCGAGAGAAGCCACTAGTGAAACCTATGGCCCCCGAGTCTATCTTCATCATATTAATCTCCTACTACTTAGTTATTTCCTTTGCTTTTTACTTTTCTTTTACTTTACTTTGCATCTTTATCATAAAAATACCAAAAATATTATCTTATCATATCTATCAGATCTCACTCTCGTAGGTGGCCGTGTAGGGATTGACAAACCCTTATCGCGTTGGTTGCGAGGATTTATTTGTTTTGTGCAGGTACGAGGGACTGGCGCGTAGCCTCCTACTGGATTGATACCTTGGTTGTCAAAACTAAGGGAAATACTTACGCTACTCTGCTGCATCATCCATTCCTCTTCGGGGAAAACCAGTGCAGTGCTCAAGAGGTAGCATCACTCCCCCATGCCATTGCTTCCTCGGCAGCGACTTCCACACCGGCACTAGCTGCAACTGCTCCGGCTCTCGCTCGTGCTGCTGCTACTGCTGCTCCGGCTCTCACTCGCGCTGTGGCTCTTTTCTTGATGTCGGTCGCGCTGCTGCACTGCTCTTGCTTTCATTCGTGCTGCTGCTCTTCTCTGCTATTGCTGTCGGTTGCGTTGCTGCTCCGCTCTTTCTCTCGTTCGTGCTGCTGCTTTGCTCTTGCTCTCGCTCGCGCTGCTGCTACTGCACGACCTCCGGCAGCTACAGGAGTTGCTGCTTTAGCACTTGCTCGCAGTGCTGCTGCACGACTTGCTCTCTGCTAGTGTGTTCCCTGCTAGAGCGTCTGCTGATTTAGATCACTGCTTCTTTGCTACTAGTGCTCGAACACCCTAAACATCTATTGCAATGCTCTACTACTAGTTCAATCAGTTTCGACAGTAAAATTTAGTTTCAACTGTAAAGTTCAGTTTCTTCAGTTAAGTTCAGAGTGAACAGAATTTACAGCATCTGTCGGAGCGGCCGTGGCGCGGCTGATGCGTTTTACATCTAGCACTTTTTGGTGATGTATTTTACATCATCTATTGCAGATGATATTAGAGTCCCACTTCAGATTACGTTGTATGTCTTGTCCTGCTTCAGCCTCACCGCCGTACACCTCATCGGAGCTGCATGCTCCAACGACGGAACCGTCCATCACAGCGGAGCAGTACCCTCGGCGCCGTTTCCAGAGGCCTCGGATCTTCTTCCCCGCCTCAGACAGTCACACCACCATCACCATCCTCCACGTCCAACCCAATGATACTGAGGTCGACAAGGCTATGCCAAAGAGGTTGTACACTTGTTGCATCACTTTGTTACTATGCATTCATGTCGATCCTCGGGGATCCTTTGCTATGGAACTACTATGGTACTATTATTCATGCATTTGGTTAGAAGGAGTGGAGCAAAGCAAAACTGGAGGATTCTTTTTCCTTTGGTGTCTCTTTCAAAGAAAAAATGTAGGAATTTTAATATCCACTTGGACGTCCTTTTCAAATTAATATGCATGAAGAACATGACTAATTGCATTACTGGCATAATAAGATTCTTATTTTTTTCATTTTCAAGTGGTTTGACTTTAATTTGACCATGTTTCTCCATTCATGTGTTCTTCCAATTCATGTGAACCAAACACGCAGGTTGACAGATCCAAATGCTCTGTTTTGCACATGCATTCCTATCCTATTCCTGTGTTTTTCCTGTCCCTATGTTTATAGAATCCTCCAATTCTAAGGAGCCCTTACAGATTTACTTCATTTTCACATAGGCGTCAAAGAAAACTCTGTGTATTATGTCATGCTCCTGTCGTGCCGTCATCCACCCCACCTGAGGTGCACCATCGACAGAAGCGTTCACTGCAGCAGAGATTCCCCCTGCAGACTTTCTTTCACCGCCTCAGATCATCTTCCCCATTGCCGGCAGCCACGCCAACTGCATTACCATCATCGACTGAGTAGATGAACCTGAGGACTACACAGTTCCGTAAGAGAGGTCGCAGACTTTTGTGTTTTCTTACGTTATACATGAGTTATTATTACCAGCTACTTTATCATTCAAACTTGAGTTTTAAAATGCCCGTGGGTCTCATATCAAGGCAGCAACGAATAGTATCTGTCTACTATCTGGTTCATCTGGGGTCTTCTATGTGGTTCATGTTGGGTGGGCAACAAACAGTAGATGATCCATTCTCTATCTTTTTAAAACTAAAGTTATAATCTACCTGCTATCATTAGTTTTGGATCTATCCACTCGTTTGCTATCATCAGTCTTGATTTCTGCATGCACCCCTTAGGCCTTACAAAATCTAACTATTTTTTATTATGCATGTTAGTTATTGTACACAATCATACTGAACATGTAGAGAAAAAGAGAAGACCGTTGCGTGGGAAAATAATGTCATGCTGATGCCACTCCATGGTGGGCGAAGTGCCCCCCTCCCGCCATTCCAGATTGTATTCCAGAGGAAGATAACTGTTCAGATGGGGATTCAGAGGGAGCCGACCACTCCTATTTACCATGAGGTGTTTTCTCTAACCTGGCATGCTGATGTTGGTCATATCATGCATATGGCGCCTCGCATTGCTTACATTATACATCTTATATGTCATCATCTTAGTTTAGATTTGCTTTGTGTGAATGCCACTTGTTTGGTTTCTATATCATACTCCCACCGTTCCTAAATATTTGTCTTTTTAGAGATTTCAATAGGTGACTACATACGGAGCAAAATAACTGAATCTACACTCTAAAATATGTCTATATACATCCGTATGTGGTAGTCCATTTGAAATCTCTAAAAAGAAAAATATTTAGGAACGGAGGGAGTATATGGGAATTATGCAATGCCATCTTCTTTAGCCAGGCATCATATACGTGAATCATGCAATGCCATCCTGTTTAGCCAGTCATCGTATATATGAATTGTATCGTTCCATATTTTTTTTCATAATGTATTCCATTTGTCAACAATGATTATACATTCATCTACTCTTCCTGTGCAACAACCATTTGAGTTGGTCATGGGAAAATCTGGAGTGAAAACAAGGTCTTCTAAGCAGTCAGTGCTACCTGTTGATGCAGATTTCTTGCTGGTTATAGATAGCTCCTCAGAGGAGGATTCAGAGACATATGACCAGTTGTATCCCCCCCCCCCGAGGTGCATGCTCTAACTTGGCAGGGTTATATTGCTCATATCATGCATATGGTGTCTTGCATTGTCATGCCATCTACTTAGATTAGACATGCTTTGTGTGAATGCCTCATGTTTGCTTTCTATATTAGATATGTGTGTCGGTGTCAAAACCGGCGGATCTCGGGTAGGGGGTCCCGAACTGTGCGTCTAGGCCGGATGGTAACAGGAGGCAGGGGACACGAAGTTTTACCCAGGTTCGGGCCCTCTCGATGGAGGTAAAACCCTACGTCCTGCTTGATTGATATTGATGATATGGGTATTACAAGAGTTGATCTACCACGAGATCAGAGAGGCTAAACCCTAGAAGCTAGCCTATGGTATGATTGTTGATGTGTATGTTGTCCTATGGACTAGAACCCTCCGGTTTATATAGACACCGGAGAGGGTTAGGGTTACATAAAGTCGGTTACAATGGTAGGAGATCTGAACATCCGTATCGCCAAGCATGCCTTCCACGCCAAGGAAAGTCCCTTCCGGACATGGGACGGAGTCTTCAATCTTGTATCTTCATAGTCCAGGAGTCCGGCTGAAGGCATAGTTCGGCTATCCGAACAACCCCTAATCCAGGACTCCCTCAGTAGCCCCTGAACCAGGCTTCAATGATGATGAGTACGACGCGCAAATTGTCTTCGGCATTGCAAGGCGGGTTCCTCCTCCAAGTACTTCATAGAAGATTGTGAACACAAAGATAGTGTCCGGATCTGCAAAATAAGTTTCCACATATTGCCATAGAGAGAATAATAACATTAACACAAATCTAATCAGCTGACGTATTCCATGGTGTGACACGCCACGGCCAAGCCTTTATCCATTTAATTATCCCACCTCAGCGCGTTTGCGAGGCGGTTTCCTTGGCATGTCTTGTTTAAGCAGAGATCGTCTCCCCTCATTTCGGGATTCTCATCAATACGGGCGTGGGTAACCCAACCGCGCCTTTGATTACGGCGCTTGGAGATAAGCAAGTTTTACCAGGCTGGTGGGGACATGTAGTCGCGTCCACCCATATAAGGGGATAAGGATCCACCTTTTCACCCACGCCTTCTTCCTCCTCTGCCTATCTATTCTCGTGCACTCGAGCTCCAGCGCCCAAGTCCGCACTACCACCTCGACCTTCTCCAGTCATGTCCGGAGCAGGAGGCAAGTGGATGGTCTCCTCCGTCATGGAGGGGCACATAAAAAAGCTAAGGAAGGCCGGATACCTGGCCAGCGACATCGCGCACCGGCTCCCCAACGAGGGGCGGCTCATCCCCTCTCCTAGGCCCCATGAGAGGGTGGTTGTCGGTGTCAAAACCGGCGGATCTCGGGTAGGGGGTCCCGAACTGTGCGTCTAGGCCGGATGGTAACAGGAGGCAGGGAACACTTTGTTTTACCCAGGTTCGGGCCCTCTCGATGGAGGTAATACCCTACTCCTGCTTGATTAATATTGATGATATGGGTAGTACAAGAGAAGATCTACCACGAGATCAAGGAGGCTAAACCCTAGACTACAACCCTCCGGTTTATATAGACACCGGATAGGGTTAGGGTTACATAGAGTCGGTTACAATGGTAGGAGATCTTGAATATCTGCATCGCCAAGCTTTCCTTCCACGCCAAGGAAAGTCCCCCGGACACGGGACGAAGTCTTCAATCTTGTATCTTCACAGTCTAGGAGTCCTGCTGAAGGTATAGTCCGGCTACCCGAACACCCCCTAATCCAGGACTCCCTCAGTAGCCCCCGAACCAGGCTTCAATGACGATGAGTCCGGCGCGTAGATTATTCGGCATTGCAAGGCGGGTTCCTCTCCAAATCTTGTGTACCTGTAGGAATAATGTCTGATTTTTGTAATGTAGTGCTCCTCGGCTTCCACACCCAATAATGGCCGTCTTCCACATGTTCAAACGAATGCGAAAAGCCGGGGTGTTTTTACATCCACACCCCTAGCCGTATAAACGAGCCGCCTATTTAACGGGATGGGGATTTAGGTCCAAACCACATCTTCTCCTTTCCGCGAGTTATCATCAGAGCGCTTCCAGCAAGGTCCATTCCAACATGACCAGCCGTCGCAGCTCCTCCCCTCGCCCCTCCGGTCCCAAACCCGGGGACTGGGAGAGTTGCACCATCCCGCATAGCGAGTTAGCGTCACTTCAGGCCAAGGGATTTCTCCCTCAGGCATACATGGTCCCGGTCCGAGCCGGTCTCGCCACCTATAATGGCGGAAAACAAGCGGAGAGCACCCCCAATCCTTCTAAAGGAGAGCGGGTGTGCCTCGTCCCCTATCTAATAAGGGGACTGGGATTTCCAATTCACCCATTTCTCCGCGGGCTTCTGGAGTTCTACGGCCTCCAGCTGCACAACCTCACGCCCGCCTCCGTATTGCATATTGCGGGTTTTGTCGCCCTTTGCGAGCTATTTTTAGGCGTTGAGGCTCATTTCGCGCTGTGGAAGAGGTTATTCTGCCTGGTGCCCCATTCTAAAGAGGGGTCTATATACCAAGTGGGCGGAGCCGAAGTATGGCACATCGCCGGGACCAGATACCTATCTGGAACCCCGAAGAAGGCGTCCAAGGACTGGCCTTCGGAATGGTTTTATATAGATGACGTCCCGCTACCGGACCCTATCCGGGTCGGTCTCCCTGAGTTCAACAGTGCTCCATTGAAGAAACGCTTGAGCTGGCGTCCGCGGAGCTCTCAGAGAGAAAGCGACAGAGACGTCCTTTACCTGATGGGTCGGATAAGACTGTTGGCTCATTCCGGACTAACCATGATTGGAGTCATGGCCGCATGCATTATGCGAGGGGTGCAGCCACTTCAATATAGAGGCCACCCCATGTGGGATTTCAACGGGGAGGATGACGCCACCCGTTACGGTCGTCAGGGGCCGACTTCAGTTGCCGCCCTAGTAAAGATCTTATCATCTTTGTACAAGGGAGAAAAGGAGGAATTCCGCCGCGTCAACCCGCAGGCCGGATTTACTATGTACGATCCTCCAAGTTGGGTAAGTGAACAACCGCGCTTGCCCGTTTGTTTTGTACTCCCACGGTTAGATATGTAGTCTAACGACTTCAATGCAGGAACTGCGACAGGTAGTAAAGGATATAAACAGCCGCCCTCCACAACCCGAGGACCCAGAACGGTCCCTCGATCCGGACTCCGAAGAGGATCCGGACATATCGGTGGAGCTTATCGACGGGGTGTTCCATCAGCTAAGCAAGGACAATACCTTGGTAGCCATCACGGCTGATTACCCAGGGTTAATCCCAGCCTCCCAGGTGAAAACTGGAGTCTCATTCCCTTGAGAGAGATTCCACTCTCACGTATTCTGGTGTTTCTGATGACAACCGTGTTTTGCAGGGGAGATTTCTGAGGCAGGAGGCCGAACCTGCGGCGGCTAGCCAATGAGGGGCCGCAGGGCCCCGGGGGGCAAAATGAATGTAGTCCGGACTGAGATGCCGGCGCAAAGGTATAGCGCACCCTCTGCTTCCCTGGTGTTATTTTGTCCGGGCATATTAACGTTCGTGCTATCTTCAGAACGAAGAGACCTCGCCGGACTATATCCGGAGAGGTTGCCAATCGCGCCTCCACCAACCAGGCTCCAATGTCTGGCCAGGAAGCGGAGGCGAGCACAAGGCGCGCACCGGACGCTCCTCAGACAGAGGATGCGGACAGGCTGTCTGCCACAAATTCCGAAGTGGAGAGTGCCATGAACCACAGGCATCGCCGGACAGTTCTACGTGACGCTTGTTTCTCCCAAGAGGCTTTAGATGCCTTTAATTCGGGAGATGCGTACCTCCGTGCCGCTCAAAATGGTTTAGCCAGAGCCACGGAGCAGTGTGTAAAAGACATACGGGAAAGAAAATTTTGGTCAATATATATATATCCGTAGCCCCCGAGACTTGAAACAGTTAGAGCAACTGATTTAAGGATCATTGAATATTCAGGTTCTTATAGAGAAGAATACTGTACTGTCCCAGGAGCTGGAAAAGTGCAAGGCCCAACTAGAGGCCGCACTAGCCGCAGCAGGGGAGTCCAAAGAGACCCCCTCAGGTAAGATACACTTCGAAAGATTAGTATTGTGCGGTGTGGGTGCAAATCTGACAAATCATGTTGCAGATGGCGCCGGACTCGATCCGGAAAAGCAACAACTCTTACGCCAGCTAAAGGCCGGTGAGAGTACGTTGACAAAGGTGAGGCGAGAGAAGAATGATCTTCAAGATGCCAACACCAGGCTGGACGTCGAACTTAAAGATGTTCGTGGCCAGCTGTCGGACTCCACAAAGGAGAATCAGCGGCTTTGACACGGCATATTTAGTAAGTGCTTGAACAAACTTTGAAAAAAGAGTTCGGCGAGGAAGTCGACTAACAGAGTAATGTCTGTAGGTATGCTCACAGGTCGTCCTGCAGAGGAGATGCCCGGTTCTACAGGTGACCTTCTTCCCGAAATCATGCAACTGCACGAGCGAATTCGGCAGGCGATGCGAGGTGTTGCCCAAGCCTTATGGCCTGCCCACTCCATGCCCGAGGGCCTTGGAGAGCTTGCGGAGAAGCTGAAGGGAGCTCGGCGGCGCTTCCGGTTGTGGAAGATATCAGCCTGCCGACAAGGCACTAGGGAAGCCTGGGCCATGGTGAAAACCCGTTTTACGAAGTCTGACCCAAACCACATGGCCGAGGTCGGACCAGTGGGGCCTGACGGGAAGGAGATCCTTGTGAGCTTAGTATACGGCCAAGTAGAGTTGGCCGCGAAGTATTCCCAACAGGACTGTAAATTAGACAGCCTATTAGATGGTATAGAAGAGGAATACAATCAGTCAGAATGACTATGTAATTTTGAATTGACATGTGTAATGCCTTCTAGCCGGATTGTAGATCGTTTGTCGTTGCCGACCTTTTCGCTTCAACCTCGGGACTTGACGGTCCGGAGTGTGTCCGAATACCAGAGCGGTTATATAAGAACCGTGGTATGCGTGGAGACCAGGCGTAGGGGTCATTAATGCTTTATCAGACAAGTGCCCATCTAGTTATGTTATATTACATGGTTAGTAAGAAACATCTTCCAGAGAGAATAGTTTCGTTAGGGGTTCCTTTCGCTGGGAGGCATGCCCTAAAGTGCATGTCCGGACTGCGTAAAAAGACGCAGAAATAAGCATCTGGGGGCACATAGAATGAGTAAAAAGATCATCTTTTATCTCACCGACCGAATATTCCCTTAAGAACGCTAGCTTTCGGCTTCACCCAGTCTGAGGTACACATCCGGCTGACCCGGCAGTAACAATCGCAGAGGTGCTCCCTTTACCACCTAGCCGAACAATCGGGAACGTAGGGGTAAGCACAGGAGCCAGGCAACCCAGCTTGGCCAAAACTTAAGTCATATCGATGCATATAATGGTGAAAAAAAGGGTACATGCAGAAGTTTGACGCATGTGTTGGGCGTGAAGCCCGTATAAATAAGCTTCTGTTAAAGAAGCCCCCAGGTTTAATGAGCGCGAGTGGCGCGTCACTAGATGAGCCTTTAAGGGCTATAAAAGAAAAGAGGGGAAGGAGAGAAATGTAAGACAGAAAAATGCAAAAAATGGACAGAGGAAGGAGACGAACACAGAGTCCGGCGCTAGGCATAGAATCTTCGGAGACGGGTGGCGTTCCACGGGTTCGGCTCGAGTCGGTTATCCGACGCATCTCGCAGGCGGTACGCCCCGCCAGTCAGGACTTGGTCGATTATGAATGGACCTTCCCACTTGGGCTTGAGTTTGTCCTTTTTCTTATCCGGCAGGCGTAGAACTAGTTCGCCAACATTGTAATTTTTGGCCCGTACTTCTCTGCTTTGATATCTTCGGGCCTGCTGTTGATAAAATGCGGAACGGGCTTTTGCCACGTCACGCTCCTCCTCCAGGGCGTCCAAGTTGTCCTGCCGATCAAGCTCGGCTTCTCTTTCTTCGTACATGCGCACTCTAGGTGAGTCATGAATTATGTCGCAGGGCAGAACTGCCTCTGCGCCGTACACCATAAAAAATGGTGTGTATCCGGTGGTGCGATTTGGCGTGGTCCGCAGCCCCCATAGCACGGAGTCGAGCTCCTCTACCCAGTGCGTGTTAGATTCCTTGAGGGACCGCACCAGTCTGGGTTTAATGCCGCTCATGATAAGACCATTTGCACGTTCGACCTGGCCGTTGGTTTGTGGGTGATAGACAGAAGCATAATCGAGCTTGATGCCCATGTTTTTGCACCAGAGTTTTACCTCGTCGGCGGTAAAGTTTGTACCTTTATCGGGTATGATGCTGTGGGGACGCCATAACGGTGTACAACCCCGGATATGAAGTCTATCACAGGTCCGGATTCGGCCATTTTAACAGGCTTGGCTTCTATCCATTTGGTGAATTTATCCACCATGACCAGTAAGTATTTTTTCCTATCGGTCCCACCTTTAAGGGGTCCGACCATGTCAAGCCCCCAGACCGCAAAAGGCCAGGTGATGGGTATAGTTTGGAGTGCGGTGGGTGGCATATGGCTTTGGTTGGCAAAAAGTTGGCAACCAGCACATCGTTGGACTAGGTCCTGAGCGTCTGCCCGGGCCGTCGGCCAACAAAAGCCTGTACGGAAAGCCTTGGTAACAAGGGACCGAGCAGCGGCGTGGTGACCACCGAGTCCGGCATGAATTTCAGCCAGAAGGTTCCGCCCTTCCTCTTCGGAGATGCACCTTTGAAGGACTCCGGTAGCGCTTTTCTTATAAAGCTCTCCCTCATGGACTCTGTAGGCTTTAGATCGCTGCACTATGCAGCGGGCCTCATTTTGGTCCTCCGGGAGTTCCTGCCTAGTAAGGTAGGCTAGGAATGGTTCTGTCCACGGGGCGATGACCGCCATTATTACGTGGGCTGAAGGTGTAATTTCATTGGCAGAGCCTCCAATTGTGTCAGATTGTTCAGCGTCGAGTGGTGCGACTGGGTCCGGGCTGTTATTTGCGGGTTCCCCCTCCCATGCTACGGATGGCTTGAACAATCTTTCCAAAAAGATGTTGGGGGATTGCATCGCGTCTTGCTCTGGTGCGTGCCAGGACGTCCGCTGCTTGATTGTTTTCTCGGGCTATATGGTGAAACTCCAGCCCTTCGAACCGAGCTGACATTTTTTGGACGGCATTGCGGTAGGCTGCCATTTTTGGGTCCTTGGCGTCGAAGTCTCCATTTATTTGGGATATCGCGAGGTTTGAATCCCCGCGTACCTCTAGGCGCTGGATACCCATGGATACTGCTATCCGGAGGCCATGTAGGAGGGCCTCATATTCGGCTGCATTGTTGGAATCCATGTACATGATCTGGAGCACATATTGGACTGTGTCTCCTATGGGGGATGTCAGGATGACGCTAGCCCCCAGTCCGGCCAACATTTTGGAGCCGTCGAAATGCATAATCCAGTTTGAATATGTGCCGTACTCTTTAGGGAGCTCGGCCTCCGTCCATTCTGCGATGAAGTCGGCCAAAACTTGTGATTTAATAGCTCGCCGTGGCTTATAGGTTATATCGAACGGGAGAAGCTCGATGGCCCATTTTGTAATCCGTCCCGTTGCATCGCGGTTGTTGATAATATCGTTGAGTGGTACTTCCGAGGCTACTGTTATGGAACACTCTTGAAAGTAGTGTCGTAGCTTCCGGGATGCCATGAATACCGCGTATGCAATCTTTTGATAATGCGGGTACCGTGATTTGCATGGAGTGAGGACGGTGGATACGTAGTAGACCGGCCTTTAAAGGGGGAATTTGTGTCCATCCGTTTCCCGCTCGACAACGAGTACTACGCTGACAACTTGATGTGTTGCTGCAATGTACAATAACATTGGTTCGCCGGTGTTCGACGCGGCCAGGACTGGGTTTGTTGCCAATATGGCTTTTATTTCATCAAGTCCGGCCGTGGCGGCCTCCGTCCACTCGAAGTGTTCGGTGCGCCGAAGGAGGCGATAGAGGGGTAGTGCCTTTTCTCCCAAGCGGGAGATGAAGCGGCTTAAAGCCGCCACGCATCCGGTTAATTTTTGTATTTGTTTGAGGTCCTTTGGGATATCCAATTGTGACAAAGCTCGGATCTTGGCTGGATTTGCTTTAATTCCTCTACCGGATACAATGAAGCCCAAGAGCTTTCCGGCTGGGATGCCGAAGACGCATTTTTCCGGGTTGAGCTTGATGTCATATTTTCGGAGGTTATCGAATGTAAGCCTCAAGTCGTCTACTAGAGATTCGACATGTCTTGATTTGACGACCACATCATCCACATATGCCTCCACTGTTTTGCCGATCTGATTTGCCAGACATGTCTGGATCATGCGCTGATATGTTGCGCCGGTGTTTTTTTAGCCCGAAGGGCATTGTGTTGAAGCAGAATGGGCCGTATGGTGTGATGAATGTTGTTGCAGCTTGGTCTGATTCTGCCATCTTGATTTGATGGTAACTGGAGTATGCGTCGAGGAAACACAACAAATCGTGTCCTGCGGTGGCATCGATAATTTGGTCGATGCAGGGGAGGGGGAAGGGATCCTTTGGGCAAGCCTTGTTAAGGTCTTTAAAGTCGACACACAGGCGCCAGGATTTGTCCTTTTTTGGTACCATCACCAGGTTTGCTAGCCAGTCCGGATGTTTTATGTCTCTGATGAATCCGGCCTCCAATAGCTTGGCTAGCTCCTCTCCCATAGCCTGTCTCTTGGGTTCGGAAAAACGCCGAAGGGCTTGTTTGACAGGTTTAAATCCTTTTAGGATATTTAAGCTGTGTTCGGCCAGCCTGCGTGGGATCCCTGGCATGTCTGAAGGGTGCCAGGCGAAGATGTCCCAGTTCTCTCGTAGGAACTCTCGTAGTGCGGCGTCTGCATCAGGGTTCAGTCTTGCCCCGATTGAAGCTGTTTTATTGGGGTCCGTTGGATGGACCTGGAATTTGACTATTTCGTCGGCTGGCTTGAAGGATGTGGATTTGGATCTCTTATCGAGTATCACATCATCCCTGTTAACCGTGGAGTGCAGCGCAGTCAGTTCCTCGGCCACTAAGGCTTCGGATAGCGCCTCAAGGGCTAATGCGGCCGTCTTGTTTTCGGCGCGGAGTGCTATGTCCGGATCACTAGCTAGAGTGATAATTCCATTCGGCCCGGGCATCTTAAGCTTCATGTACCCATAATGGGGTATTGCTTGGAAGATTGTGAATGCTTCTCGCCCTAGTAAAGCGTTATATCCGCTCTTAAACGGGGCCACCTGAAACGTGACTTCTTCGGACCTGTAATTATCCGGCGTGCCGAACACCACATCTAGTGTGATTTTTCCTGTACAGCGCGCTTCCCGACTGGGGATTATTCCTCTAAAGGTTGTGCTGCTTCACTCGATGCGGTTCCAGTCTATTTCCATCTTTTGAAGGGTTTCCTCATAAATGAGGTTCAGTCCGCTGCCTCCATCCATGAGCACCTTGGCGAGGCGAAAGCCGTCCACTATGGGACTGAGGACCAATGCGGCTGGTGCTCGGGCTGTTCGGAATCTAGGTTCATCACTTGCGTTGGAGGTAATAGCAGTGTCGCTCCATGGATTTATTGTTGCAACTTGATAGACTTCGGCGAGGCTGCGGAGTGTTCTTTTTCGCATATTGTTTGATGCGAAAGTCTCGAAGACTGTGAGAACGGTACTGGTGTCCTCGGGCTGGCTTTCTGCGGCCTCCAGAATTAAGAGGTCCTCGCCAATTTTGGCCACCTGCCGGAGTATCCAACATGCTCTAAGGCTGTGAGTTGGTGTGGCATCCTCTGTATTGTGAATTCTATAGGGTCCATCAAGCCACCTTTCCAGTACGGTTCCATGCCCTGTAGAGGGTTTTGGTTTTTTGGTGTTTATCCCGGATGTCCTATGATGATGCACCCTCTTAGTTCGGACGGGATTACTCTTCAAGGCCGGATTATCCCAAAACTTTATTTCGGTTTTCCAGGCGCTTTCCATCGCACAGTATTTTTGTACAATGGACGCCAAGTCAGCGAAGCGGGTAATATCACGACGACTTACGGCATTAAGGATTCCCTCATCCGTGCAATTACTGCAGAAAATTGAGATTGCGTCTCCCTCGCGGCAATCCTTTATCTTGTTCATAACCAGGAGGAATCTGGCCCAGTAATGATGTACTGTTTCCTCGGGCCTCTGCCTGATTTGGGAGAGATCGCTTATGTTCGGGTGGGTGGGTGTCGTTGAATCTGAGACCTCGCCCAATCCAAGATTCGGAGGCCGAAGAGTTTCCGAACTCTGAAGTTCGGATTCTTGGATGTTGTCCAACGAATCTAGCCCGTTGCCTGATCCTAAGCTCAGGTCTTGAGTTACATCCTCCTCTCCGCGGGTATCCGGCATGGAGGAGTCAGGAATTCGGATGTAGCTAGTCCTTAAAATAGATGAAGGGTCGCTGCACTGCGCCTCTACCACGGCAACGTGGTGGGTGACTTGGGGAGAGTTAATTTCTCTTAGATCGGGTTTAAGCCCAACCTGGTCATAATCCGTAGCGACCCCCAGGGCGGCGATGCGATCCAAGAGCTCGTTTACGGAAGAGAGCTCCATTGGATCTAGCTGCTCGACGAGCTCCGAGCTGACGTGTAGGTTGCTTTTGATGACCCGAGAGGTCACCGTCGGCGCAACAGCCGAACAGGTGGTCATGAGGAAACCACCTAGCCGGAGGGTTTGGCCGACAGCCAAGGCTCCCTTAGCAACAGCGCCGTCTTTAAAAACGGGAGGAGGCATCCTTCCTGATTGTGACGGCACAGAAGAACTCTCAATGAAAGCACCAATGTCGGTGTCAAAACCGGCGGATCTCGGGTCGGGGGTCCTGAACTGTGCGTCTAGGCCGGATGGTAACAGGAGGCAGGGAACACTTTGTTTTACCCAGGTTCGGGCCCTCTCGATGGAGGTAATACCCTACTCCTGCTTGATTAATATTGATGATATGGGTAGTACAAGAGCAGATCTACCACGAGATCAAGGAGGCTAAACCCTAGAAGCTAGCCTATGGTATGATTGTTGTGTATGGAGTTGATCCCCTACGGACTACAACCCTCCGGTTTATATAGACACCGGATAGGGTTAGGGTTACATAGAGTCGGTTACAATGGTAGGAGATCTTGAATATCCGCATCGCCAAGCTTGCCTTCCACGCTAAGGAAAGTCCCATCCGAACACGGGACGAAGTCTTCAATCTTGTATCTTCACAGTCCAGGAGTCCGGCTGAAGGTATAGTCTGGCTACCCGAACACCCCCTAATCCAGGACTCCCTCAGTGGTATTTCTCCCCCATTTCCTCCGCGGACTGGGCTTCCCTCTGCATCCATTTGTCCGGGGGCTCATGTTCTACTACGGCCTGGATTTCCACGATCTGGCCCCGAACTTCGTCCTCAACATCTCGGCGTTTATCGTCGTGTGCAAGGCTTTCCTCCGCATCCGCCCCCATTTCGGCCTATGGCTAAAGACTTTCAATGTCAAGCCGAAGGTGGTGCGCGACAGCCAGGCGGAGTGCGGCGCGCCATGGTTGGCAAGATGGCCAACGTTCTGTGGCTCGAGGGATCCTTCGTGGAGACCCTGAAGGGGTGGCAATCAGGGTGGTTTTACATCATCGAGCCACGCGACGCCGAATGGGTCGCACCCCCTGAGTTCCGATCCGGCCCCCCCACGTGGCTCACCTCCTGGAAGGAGACTGGCCTATCTTGGGGTAAAAAAGGAGAGCTGACCGGACTCCAAACATGCATCCAAACCCTGGTGGACAAGAGGCTCAAGCTTGTCAACGTAGTCCAGGTTATGCTCGTCCGCCTGATCCTCCCATGTCAACGACGGGCCTTCAACCTTTGGGAGTTTGACCCGGCGCAGCATCAAACTCTTAACAGGCTCTTCGACACGACGTATGAAGATGCCTGGAGGATGCTCTTCAAGGGCGCCGAGGCCCCCGCATCTGCTGCCGAGGATCGCGGATTCAGTACTCAGCGTCGTGCTCTGGCGGTAAGCTGTGTTTGACTTTTTACAAGGTCTCAGTTTTTCATAGTTTGACTCTATGCGGGATCTAAGCTCCTTTATATTTGACAGGATTGGGAGGTGACGTCCGGACAGATCGACTGTCCGGCTCCTTTGCCCGAAGGCCCAACGGACGCCCGTTTGGAGAAGCTGCTGGTTCCGGCACCCTACGTGGTGCCAGAGAAGAAGGCCAAGAAGAAGGCCATGGGGACTCGAAGGAGTGCCCGGCGCCAGGAGGTGTTGGATTCATCATCCAGCGGCTCCGAGGCGCATTCCTCCCGTGAAGACGAGGAGGAAGGAGAAGAGACCTCTCCCCCTCCAACGGGAGGAGAGAAGAAAAGGAAGGCCGCCCTCTCTGAGGAGGACGGAGGGTCCAAGAGAGGAAAAACCCATCCTCTGGACAACTCCCCCGACGCCGACGATGGCGGAGAGGAGTGGCAGCCCAGGGCCATGCCCCTGGCAAGATCGTAAGTATCCGGATACCGGAGTAATTCATAGTATTCGTTTTATGCATGGCTTTCCCTTATTTCGAATATGTTTATGCAGCCCACCCCAAGACCGGCTCAACGCATCGTCGAGCGGCTCACTGGATCCGTCGGATGTGAACTCGCTTCCGACGGCTCCATCCCCCCGCCCTACGGACGACACCGAAGTGTTGTCCCAACAGGTTCCAAGCCGGGAGGAGGTGGTCCTGGAGGAGCCGCAAGGCGACCTCCCGGACTCCAGGAGTGAAGGGAATGAAACCCCCCAGGGCTCCAAGTCCAGCTCAAGGCCGGACGCCGCTCCGGAACCTTCAAAGGTTCCAGAGTCCGGCGGGCGACCTCCTTCCAAGAGGAGCAAGCCCACCGTGCCGGTGACCTCCGTTCAACCGGAGGCGCCGGACAATATGTTGGAGGAGCTCCAAGGTGCCTCCATCGACGAGGGGCATCGCACTATTATGAATGCGGTGATCCAGAAGGTTCAGTCCGCCAAAAGCGGACTGACTGAAGCTTGTACAAGCCTTTTAACAGGCTTTGAGGTAAGTAAAGAATGTTCAAATAATGTTACCGCATAGACAGTAGCCCCTGATGCTCTGTTGGGCGTTCGGGAAGAAAAGCTGAATAGAGGATCAAAGAATTCGCAGGAGTCTAACAAAAGGAGTCAATATGCATATGCAGGCTTCTCTACTAGCGTCCGCCGCACTGACTGCGGAAGTGGACATGCTGAAGCAGAGCCTCGAGAAGTCCGAGCAAGAGCTCGGGCGTGCCAAGAAGCAGCTCGAGGAGAAGCAAGGTAAGAAATACCTTGGTTGAATGTGTATATAAAAAAGGTGCAATTGCAAGAGATGACAGGATTAACATGGCTATTTGCAGGGGCCACATCTGAGGTGGCGACCCTTAAGCAGGCGCTGCTCGAGGTCGAGAAGAGTGCGGCCGCGGAGCGCACCGAGCGGGAGAGATATGAGGCCAAGGTTGGCAAGGTGCGGCAAGAGCTCCAGGTTCTCATGAAGAAACATGAGAGTTTGGAGCTTGACTCAAAGAAGCGAGCATCCGAGCTCGCGGCGGCTATTGAAAATGCCAAGTCTGCCAAGGCCGAATCCCAGAAGACCCTCCAGGAGTTGGATGAGGTGGAGAGAATAGCGGCGGGTAAGGCATTTTTTATGCAAAGTAAACATATAAACGTGAGTTACCTGATACTTACCCGAATCCGGAGCTCTCGAGGGGCATTTGCAGATCTTCCCCGGAGTGTATCTAATGCCGCCGCATTCTATCGAGCCAAGGAGGGCATCTCGATGAAGAAGGTGTTCTGGTCTCAGTATGCTGAGGCCGGACACCCCGTGCCCCTGAGCGACCAGCTGAAGCAGCTGGTCGAGCTCCACAAGGCGGCCGAACAGGCCATGAAGGGCCTCCTAGTTCGGCTGTGGCCTGGAGAGGCTCTGCCTGGGAGCTATTTCGGGCTGGTGTGGCGGCTGGTGGAGGCTTGTCCGAGCCTTGAAGACATCAAGCGCTCCGTCTGCATTGAAGGTGCCCATAGGGCCCTTGCCCGTGCTAAGGTGCACTGGGGCAAGCTGGATGCGGAGAAGCTTGTGAAGGACGGGCCACCACCGTGGAAAGAGCATTGCAAGCTTGAGAATTGTTATATGGATGTTCTGAAGGGTGCCCGCCTTGTTGCGGATGAATGTACCAAGGATGTATTTTTTGAGTAAAACCCGCTCGTGTTATCCTGTGCGCTGAAAACTTGTTCATATGCGCTAGGCAATGCTGCTTGAATTTAAAATATTACCTTCTGTGCGGCTGTTTATCAATACTGAGAGATGGCGAGTCGTCGGCTTCTGCCCCCTTGCCGCTAGTGCTGGGGTGTTCGGGGATAAACCTGGGCGCTCTTTTCCCCATATTTGGGTCCTTCGAGGGAGGCGCTCAGCCCAACGAACGAGGCAATCGGACTATAATGCGTGAACACTCTCACTTAGCCATAGAATTCTATAATTTTAAATTTCGGCGAAGCCCCTAGTATTCGGAAGACCGAGTTCGGGGCGCTATCCACGCCTTGGCCGGACAGAGTCGACTCCTCGCCCTAAGCGGCATAAGTCTTTAAGGACTCGAAAAGACCTCTCGAACAACGACCAGCTCTCGCCTTATCATGACGGTGCTCGACCCAGCTCAACCGGGGCACAATCGCAGTGGTTCTCCTAGTGCTACCTTAGCCGATATAGCGGAACGTAAGGCACCAAAACATAGGAGCCGGGCAAACCCAACTATTGACCCAAGACATGATTCGGAGCCGATGCATATAGTGCTATAAGTTCGGGGTGCCGCACTTGTGAAAGTGTTCGGACTTCTCATCTTGAGGGGTACCGAAGCCCCTGGCGTATTTTGGCCGTACCAAAGTGTACGGGTGCAACATGTCATTAAGGAACATATATATATATAAGGGTAATGCAAAAAATAGACAAAAGCTATGCATTGTTCATTAAAATAGTTGCGATCAAAGCAGAACGATACAAGTAATGCGATAAACAAAAAGTTGGACTATTTAACATATCTGCTCCAGGGGCAAGCTGCGGAATAGTATGTGAAACAGGTATACTGCTCGTGATAGAGACCACCTGGGATTTCCGTAATGTGGCATGGCTTGTCTGCTTCCCTGGTCCTTGTATCGTTTTGTAAAGCAGTTGAACTGCCGAACAGGCCTTCCGAAGAGTAGAGTCCTGAAAGTAAGAGAAAAGTAAAAAATCGGCATCCCCTGGTGCAGTTTAAGACATGTTTTGGGCGTGCCGGGATGGTGCCCCTCCCCCTATGCCCATGGTATTTCCAGAGCGTAGTTATGTACGCGAAGTACTGGCGTCGCCTTTTTGCGGGGGTTGGGGTTGGGGCCGCATTGCTACGCCTGCTCGGAACGTGCCAGGCGGTCTTGTTGTAGGTTACTCCAGGCGTGCTTGACTGTGTCCGGACGTTTAATGGCCGGACTGGAGAACTGCCTGGAGAGGCTGCTTTGTACTTCCGCTGCAAGGCTCGCCGTGTGCTCCTCCGTTCGGAGGGAGCGTTCGGTGTTTCCATTGACCGTAATTACTCCTCGAGGGCCTGGCATCTTGAGCTTAAGGTATGCGTAGTGCGGGACCGCATTGAACTTGGCGAATGCGGTTCGCCCGAGCAGTGCATGGTAGCCACTACGGAACGGGACTATGTTGAAGATTAACTCCTCGCTTCGAAAATTATCCGGAGATCCAGAGACCACTTCAAGTGTGACTAAGCCTGTACAGCTGGCCTCTACACCTGGTATTACGCCTTTAAAGGTCGTTTTGGTGGGCTTAATCCTCGAGGGATCTATGCCCATTTTCCGTACTGTATCCTGGTAAAGCAGGTTCAGGCTACTGCCGCCGGCCATAAGGACTCTAGTGAGATGAAATCCGTCAATAATTGGGTCGAGAACCAATGCGGCGAATCCGCCATGACGGATGAGGTGATCGGGCAGGAGGACCATGGGTTGAACTTTGGGGCGACTGGCTCTACCGCGTATACGTCCCTTAACGCGCGCTTCCGCTCCCTCTTGGGGACGTGGGTGGCGTATATCATGTTCACCGTCCGCACTTGTGGGGGAAAACCCTTCTGTCCATTGTTGTTCGGTGGTCGGGGCTCCTCGTCGTCATTGCTATGCAGCCCCTTGTCCTCATTGTCGGCGCTTTATCTGCCTGCCTGCTTGAACACCCAATAGTCCCTGTTGGTGTGATTGGCCGGCTTTTCGGGGGTGCCATGTATTTGGCACAAGCGATCGAGTATTCGGTCCAAGCTGGACGGGCCCCTAGGATTCTTTTAGAATGACTTTTTCTGCTGACCGGATTTAGAGCCTCTGAATCCGGCATTGACTGCCGTATCCTTAGCATTGTCGCCATTGGCGCGGCGCTTCTGCTGGTTGCGACGCGACCTGCCACTAATGTCCCTGGTGTTCGAACGACCAGGGTTCTTGGTCATATTGTTGCTACGAGCAAGCCAGCTGTCTTCTCCCGCGCAAAAGCGGGTCATGAGTGTCGTGAGTGCTGCCATAGATTTCGGCTTCTCCTGTCCTAGGTGCCGGGCAAGCCACTCGTCACGGATATTATGCTTGAAGGCTGCTAAGGCCTCTGCGTCCAGACAGTCGAGTATTTGATTTTTCATTGTTAGGAACCGTGTCCAGAATTGCCTGGCCGATTCATCTGGCTGCTGAATTATGTGGCTTAGGTCGTCAGCGTCTGGGGGTCGCACATAAGTGCCCTGGAAATTGTCGAGGAATGCGGCTTCCAGGTCCTCCCAACAGCTGATTGACCCTGTTGGCAGGCTGTTAAGCCACTGCCGGGCTGGTCCTTTAAGCTTGAGTGGGAGGTATTTGATGGCGTGGAAATCATCGCCGCGGGCCATGTGGATATGAAGGAGATAATCCTCGATCCATACCGTGGTATCTGTTGAGCCATCATATGATTCGATGTTTACGGGTTTGAAACCCTCGGGGATTTGATGATCCATTATTTCGTTTGTGAAGCACAATGGTTGTGCGGCGCCTCTGTACTGGGCTATATCATGATGTAGCTCCAATGAGCTTTGTCTACTGTGTTCGGCCCTGCCGAATTTGTGACCGGCGCGATGGTTACCGTCTCGAGCCGTGGGGCGCCCACGCGATCCGTAGATCGATCTTGTTTGCCTTGCCTTTTCCTCCAACATATTACATAAGTCCGGCGCATATTCCCGTGCCTTGGTACGAGCTGCGGCTTGGGTGGAGGGCCATGAGGCCTCTCTGTCGCGGCCACGAGGTGGCCTGTCGGCCGCGTCGAGTGCTTCCTCCTCTAATCAGGGTAGCAACTTGCGCTTTGGGTAGCACTTAGAAGGCATTCGGGTTTATGCTCTTCGGCCGCAAGGACTTCAGTCCATCTATCGACTAGCCGATCTTGATCAGCTTGAAGTTGTTGCTGTTTTTTCTTAAGGCTTCTTGCCGTGGCCATAAGCCTGCGTTGAAAACGCTCTTGTTCGACGGGATCCTCTGGCACGACGAATTCGTCGTCGTCGAGGCTTGCCTCGTCTTCGGAGGGAGGCATATGATTATCGTCCTCGACCTCTCTGTCAGCCGCTCTCCCATGGGGGCTGGTTTCTCCATCCCCCTGTGCTAAATCTTGCTCGGGGGGATGTTCTTTGGCGCTTTCCGGGGTATTATTATCTCCCGTGCTTGAATCGCCGTTTTTGTGTAGGCGGGATTTTGAGCGGCGCCGCTGACGCCGGCGCTTTTGCTATTTCTTGGAGGGGTCATCCTCCGCTGTTCCATCGCCCTCTCCCTCTTTTGGGGTGTCCACCATGTATATGTCATATGACGAGGTGGCTTTCCAGGGCCTAGTAGGCACTGGTTCTTCATCATCTCCTTCATCGGTGTCCATACCGTCGATGTCTTCGGAGTCGAAGTCGAGCATGTCGGTTAAGTCGTCGACAGTGGCTGCGAAGTGGGTGGTGGGTGGGTTTTGAATTTCTTCATCGTCCGTACCCCAACCTTGCTGACCGTAGTCCGGCCAGGGCTCTCCTAACAAAGAGAGAGACTTTAGTGATTTCAGGATATCGCCGAAAGGCGAGTGCTGAAAGACGTCTGCGGCCGTGAACTCCATGATCGGCGCCCAATCGGATTCGCTCGGTAGGGGCGCGGAGAGTTCAGAGTCCGGAGAAGAATCTGGCTCCATGGAGTCACGAGTCTTGCAGAGTACGGGGCTGGTGTTCGGCTCAACCACCGTTGGGATCATAGCCCCTGAGGTGGCGTCCAACCGCCCATCTTCGATCGGCGCGGTCGGCTCCGAACTAAGGGTCGGAGCCGATGCGGGTGCGGCCTCCAGGGCACTGTTCGGCGACAGAGCTAGATCAAGCTCGTCGTGACAGTGCGGCGCGCTCGGTAGTGGTTCGAATCCGTTGAAGATCAAGTCCCCGCGGATGTCGACCGTGTAGTTTAAACTTCCGAATCTGACCAGACGGCCAGGGGCGTAGCTTTCGATCTGCTCTAGATGGCCAAGTGAATCAGCCCGCAGTGCGAAGCCGCCAAAGACGAAGATCTATCTGGGGAGGAAGGTCTCACCCTGGACTGCATCGCCATTGATGATCGTAGGAGCCATCGGGCCTGACGGCGACGGCACAGAGGAACTCTCAATGAAAGCACTAATGTCGGTGTCAAAATCGGCGGATCTCGGGTAGGGGGTCCCGAACTGTGCGTCTAGGCCGGATGGTGATACGTCTCCGTCGTATCTACTTTTCCAAACACTTTTGCCCTTGTTTTGGACTCTAACTTGTATGATTTGAATGGAACTAACCCGGACTGACGCTGTTTTCAGCAGAATTGCCATGGTGTTGTTTTATGTGCAGAAAACAAAAGTTCTCGGAATGACCTGAAACTCCACGGAATATCTTAGAATAAATAATAAAAAATCCTCGCCAAAGATGAAGACCAGGGGGCCCACACCCTGTCCACGAGGGTGGGGGGCGCGCCCCTCCCCCCTGGGCGCGCCCCCTACCTCGTGGGCCCCCTGGTGGCCCTCCGACGCCAACTCCAACTCCATATATTGGCTTTCGAGGAGAAAAAAATCAGAGAGAAAGTTTCATCGCGTTTTACGATACGGAGCCGCCGCCAAGCCCTAATCTCTCTCGGGAGGGCTGATCTGGAGTCCGTTCGGGGCTCCGGAGAGGGGGATTCGTCGCCGTCGTCATCATCAACCATCCTCCATCACCAATTTCATGATGCTCACCGCCGTGCGTGAGTAATTGCATCGTAGGCTTGCTGGACGGTGATGGGTTGGATGAGATTTATCATGTAATCGAGTTAGTTTTGTTAGGGTTTGATCCCTAGTATCCACTATGTTCTGAGATTGATGTTGCTATGACTTTGCTATGCTTAATGCTTGTCACTAGGGCCCGAGTGCCATGATTTCAGATCTGAACCTATTATGTTTTCATGAATATATGTGAGTTCTTGATCCTATCTTGCAAGTCTATAGTCACCTACTATGTGTTATGATCCGGCAACCCCGAAGTGACAATAATCGGGACCACTCCCGGTGATGACCATAGTTTGAGGAGTTCATGTATTCACTATGTGCTAATGCTTTGTTCCGGTTCTCTATTAAAAGGAGGCCTTAATATCCCTTAGTTTCCAATAGGACCCCGCTGCCACGGGAGGGTAGGACAAAAGATGTCATGCAAGTTCTTTTCCATAAGCACGTATGACTATTTACGGAATACATGCCTACATTATATTGATGAACTGGAGCTAGTTCTGTGTCACCCTATGTTATGACTGTTACATGATGAACCACATCCGGCATAATTATCCATCATTGATCCGGTGCCTACGAGTTTTCCATATACTGGTTTAACGCTTATTTACTTTTCCGTTGCTACTGTTACAATCACTACAAAAATACCAAAAACATTACTTTTGTTGTCTTTACTTTGTTACCGTTATCACCACTATCATATTACTTTGCTACTAAACACTTTGCTACAGATACTAAGTTTCCAGGTGTGGTTGAATTGACAACTCAGCTGCTAATACTTGAGAATATTCTTTGGCTCCCCTTGTGTCGAATCAACAAATTTGGGTTGAATACTCTACCCTCGAAAACTATTGCGATCCCCTATACTTGTGGGTTATCAAGACCTTTTTCTGGCGCCGTTGCCCGGGAGCATAGCTCTATTCTTTGAGTCACTTGGGATTTATATCTGCTGGACACTATGAAGAACTTGAAAGACGCTAAGACAAAAATTTATCCCTCAACTATGAGGGGAGGTAAGGAACTGCCATCTAGCTCTGCACTTGATTCACCTTCTGTTATGAGTAAGCTAGCGACACCTAAACCTACTGCTGCTATGAATTTTGATATGTTGCATGTTATTAATGATGCCACTTCTGCTATGCATGATACTTATGATGAAACTACTTCTATGCTTGATACTACTATGCCACTTGGTGAATTTCTAGATGAGCAAATTTCTAAGTCTAGAGAAAGAGAAATTAGTGAACCTGAACATGATGATGTTAGTGATGATGAACCTATGCCTGTTATTCTTGAGGGTTATCTTTTTAATAATGAATCTTATGAAGCTATTCTTGCTTGTCCGGATAAACCTGAACGTAAGAGGTTACTAATTAAGTGGAGTAAGGAATCTTTTAGTGGTAGGATGAGACCCAACCCTGCTTTTGCTACTTCACCTATCTGTGTTCCTGATCAGGATTATTATGATATTACTGTTGATCCAGATATAATTACTTTGGTTGAATCTGATCCTTTTTATGGCTATGAATCTGAAACTGTTGTGGCACATCTTCGTAAGTTAGATGAAATAGCTGCCCTGTTTACTAATAATCTGAGATCGCGCCACTTTTATATACTCAAAATATTTCCGTTCTCATTAAAGGGTGATGCTAAGAAATGGTTTAATTCTCTTGATCCTGCCTGTGTGCAAAGTCCCCAGGATATGATTTATTACTTCTCTGCTAAATATTTCCCTGCTCATAAGAAACAAGCTGCTTTGAGGGAAATATACAATTTTGTGCAATTTGAAGAAGAGAGTCTCCCACAAGCTTGGGGGAGGCTTCTCAAGTTACTTAATGCTTTGCCTGATCATCCTCTTAAGAAACCTGAAATATTTGATATCTTTTATAATGGACTAACTGATGCTTCCAGAGATTACCTGGATAGTTGTGCTGGTTCTCTTTTCAGGTAAAGAACACCGGATGACGCTGAAATTTTATTGAATAATATGTTGGCAAATGAAAATAATTGGGCACCTCCTGAGCCACCTCCCGAGCCAACTCCTGAGCCAATTACTGAGCCTATTCCTAAACCAACTCCGAAGAAGAGAGGTGTTCTATTTCTCAGTCCCGAAGATATGCAAGAGGCAAAGAAATCTATGAAAGAAAAAGGTATTAAAGCTGAAGATGTTAAGAATTTACCTCCTATTGAAGAAATACATGGTCTTAATTTACCGCCTGTTGAAGAAGTATATGATCTCAATTACTTATTTACTGAAGAACCTCCCGATATCCCAACATAGGTAGTAAAGGTAAATTCTCTCTATAGATATGATAAAGTTGAAGTCCCTCCTACTAAAATTGCTAGTCAGTGCTTGGATGAGTTTGATGACTTTATGTTTAAGAAAGATGACTTTAATGCTTATTTTGGTAGACAATTAAAGCAGAATACCTTTATGATTAAACGCTTGAGTGATTATATGGATAATATTAGAGGTGAACTTAAACTTGTTAGCAAACATGCTTCTATGGTTACCACTCAAGTAGAACAAGTACTTAAAGCTCAGAAAGAAATGCTTGATGAAATGAATAGTAAGAAAAATGATTATGCTGTTAGAGTGGCTACTAGAACTGGTAGAATGACTCAGGAACCTTTGTATCCTGAAGGCCACCCTAAGAGAATCGAGCAAGATTCTCAAAGAAATAATATTGATGCACCTAGTTCTTCTAAAAGGAAGTAAAAGAAAAATGATAGAACTGTGCAAACTTCTAGTGAACCTATTGTTGAACCACCTGATAATCCAAATGATATCTCTATGTCTGATGCTGAAACACAATCTGGTAATGAACATGAACCTAGTGAAAATGTTAATGATGATGTTCATGATGATGCTCAACCTAGTAATGATAATGATGTAGAAGTTGAACCTGTTCTTGATCTTGATAACCCACAATCAAAGAATCAACATTATGATAAAAGAGACTTCGTTGCTAGGAAACATGGTAAAGAAAGAGAACCATGGGTTCAGAAACCCATGCCTTTTCCTCCGAAACCATCCAAGAAAAAGGATGATGAGGATTTTGAGCGCTTTGCTGAAATGATTAGACCTATCTTTTTGCGTATGCGATTGACTGATGTGCTCAAAACAAATCCTTATGCTAAGTATATGAAGGATATCATTACTAATAAAATAAAGATACCGGAGGCTGAAATTTCCACCATGCTTGCTAATTACACTTTTAAGGGTGGAATACCAAAGAAACTTGGAGATCCAGGAGTACCTACTATACCATGCTCCATTAAAAGAAATTATGTTAAAACTGCTTTATGTGATCTTGGAGCCGGTGTTAGTGTTATGCCTCTCTCTTTATATCGTAGACTTGACTTGAATAAGTTGACACCTACTGAAATATCTTTGCAAATGGCCGATAAATCAACTGCTATACCTATCGGTATTTGTGAGGATGTACCTGTTGTGGTTGCAAACGTTACTATTTTAACGGACTTTGTTATTCTTGATATTCCCGAGGATGATAGTATGTCTATTATTCTTGGAAGACCTTTCCTTAATATTACAGGGGCTGTTATTGATTGCAACAAAGGCAATGTCACTTTTCATGTTAATGGTAATGAGCATATGGTGCACTTTCCGAGGAAAAGTTTATAGTGTCAACTCTATTGGAAAAATTCCATCGATTATATTTGGAGGTTTTGAATTTCCTCTTCCTACTATCAAAAAGAAATATGATATACTTATAGTTGGGGATGTCCATATCCCCGTTGAGGTAACATAGTGTTATTCGAAATTTCTCCGGTTCCATGATTATCGGAATGAGTTTGTTAACAAGACTTGATCAACCTTGTTAGTGGATTCTTTTTGATGAGCATGAGATGGATGAAACTAGAAGCACAACCTTCTTTACCCTCTTTATATTTTCTGTTCTTTAGTAGAAATAAAGTAAAATAGTATTTTTCTGTCTGTTTCCTGACTTACCCGTGCAATATAAAAATATCCCGAAAATAAAAGTCCTCAGAATGCCATGCCAATTTAATATGATTTTTTTGGGAATATTTAAGGATTTTTAGTGCAAAAATTGCCGCAGGGGGAGCTGCTACCTGGTCACGAGGGTGGAGGGCGCGCCCTACCCCCCTGGGCGCGCCCCCTGCCTCGTGGGCCCACGGTGGCCCTCCTCCACTTATTCGTGCACCCATCTTCTTCATCTGTCTCGCACAAACCCGAAAAACCAACTCAAGCTCGTGTTCCAGCAACTTTTGCTGTGATTTTCGATCTCCTTGCTCAAAGCACCTCTCGCAAAACTGCTTGGGGAGATTGTTCCTTGGTATGTGACTCCTCCATTGGTCCAATTAGTTTTTGTGCTAGTGCTTTATTCATTGCAAATTTTTGCTGCATAGGTGACCATGTTCTTGAGCTTGCATGTCAAATATATATGGTTCCAAGTAGTTCTAATGCTTGATATATGCTCTAGGCACTTGTATGAGTAGTTGCTATCAATCTTATTGAAGTTGGTTCACTTTGTTTGAAGTTACTAAAAATTTCAGATTGTTTCAGAAATAATGAAGAGACTTTTGAGGGGCTCATCGAGCCGAAGTTCTAAGGAGAAACAAAAGGAAGAAGAACAGAAGCCCAAATTTAATCTGCCTCGTATCGTGGAGGTCCGGCCGTGTGAATGGCCTTCCGATAACTTCTTGAGGAGTGCCGGGATTTATGAAGATTTCTATCTATTGATTGAGAACGCCAGCCTCACCAACTTCCTCCGCGACCAACGTCATCAGTATCTCTTACTCACAAATACTTTTGTGCAGAACTTCTACTTTTTCCCTAAGAAATCACCTCCAACAGTAGAGTTCCATTTATATGATGTTGCTAGGGAGATGACATTAGCTGCATTTTGCGAGGTTTGCAAAATACCTTTTGAGGGTTCTTTAGATGAACCACACCGTAATGAAGTGGAAGCTTATATTGACACTATCACTGTGGGAGAAACCAGGAAGGTTTCTGATGCAAGAATTACTAGCATGCATTTCCCTGTTTTACGCTACTTTGCCTTATTTGCTAGTCGTTGCTTGATTGGTCGCGGGAACTGTGGGAACCTTAGTATTCCTGATATTATTATTTGGCTCCATGGTTTATACCGCAATAACTCTGTTAGTATGGGTGGAATTGTTGCTAGACGGTTGAGTATGAACCGTACTAAGGGCCCCATCTTTGGAGGCATTTATGCTTCACGCCTAGCTGAACATTTTGAAATACCTATTAGGCATGAGGAGAAAGAAGAAACAGCACTGCCCCGTGCTTATTTAGATTATAAGAGTATGGTAGCGCATGATTTTCTTGTTAAGAATCGTGAAAGGGCGCTTAAATATAAATTGTACTTTGATAAACATCACCCTGAGACTATTACTTTGCCTGCTCCCTCTTTGTTTAACTTGTCTGCAGGTACTTACATTGTTCCGTGGGAGGCTATTCAAGCCTATCGGAATCCTGCACCAGCCTCGGAACCAGAGCCTCCATGAATGTTTGTTTATTCTTGGGATCCTGAGGCGGTTGCCAGCCAGTGGCAGTCAGAGTCCTCTTCATCACATTATGATCCCAACTATTCTTCATCGCAGTATGACCCCAGCTTCACCTACGGATATCAGCCAGGTTATCCCTGGCAATAGACCAACTTAGGCCAAAAGCCTAAGCTTGGGGGAGTACGTATTTCCCACCGACATTACATTCATGTTCACACTCATTGCTAGATGTCGGTGCTCATACTCTTTCACTGTAATATCCATGCTAGTTTATTTTCCTTTTTCCTGCTTTCTTCTTGTGTGTTTAATAAACCTTAAGGAAAAAATTAGTGTTAGTCTACTTTCCATGCTTGTAGTAGAATTAAAAAGAAAACCCAAAAATATTTCCCGTCCCTCTTTTGCTTGTTGGGAGCTTTCCCGTGTAAATAGTTTTTATTTTTCTTTTCCTTTCTTTGGGGGTCGAGAAGACTATATTGAAAATGCTTAATGGCTCTTATATGCATGATTGTTTATTTAACTTAGAGCCCATATTACTTGTCTTCTCTCTTGAGTTTAATGCTTGCAGATTCCAGCTTAGTCCAATGCACGTGCACTCCTATTATTATACACACCGTTTGGTCGTGTAAATGAAAGGCAATAATGATGATATATGATGGACTCATTGGGATGAGAAAAGCTGGTATGAACTCGACCTCTCTTGTTTTTGTAAATATGATGATTCATCGTTCCTGATTCAGCTATTATGAAGTAAACATATTTGCAATGACATTTAGAGATTATAGTTGCTTGTGCCATGCTTGATTAGCTATGAGTTATAATGGTTAACCTTGCGTGCCAACATGCTATTGAGATGAGTACGATGTGGTATGATAGGATGGTATCCTCCTTTAAATGAATTGAGTGACTCGACTTGGCACATGTTCACGCATATAGTTGAATCAAATCAACATAGCCTTCATGATATTTATGTTCATGGTGGATTATATCCTACTCATGCTTATATTCGGTGTGAATTAATTTTAATGCATGTTTACGACTGTTGTCGCTCTCTCAGTTGGTCGCTTCCCAGTCTTTTGCTAGTCTTCACCTGTACTAAGCGGGAATACTGCTTGTGCATCCAAACTCCTTAAACCCCAAAATTGTTCCATATGAGTCCACTATACCTTCCTATATGCGGTGTCTACCTGTCGTTCCAAGTAAATTTGTATGTGCCAAACTCCAAACCTTCCAATGAAATTCTCTCCAAACCTTCCAATGAAATTCTGTTTTGTATGCTCGAGCAGCTCATGTGCAACTATGGCTGCCTATATCTTCCATGCTAGGTGGGTTATTCTCAAGAGGAGTGGACTCCGCTCCTCATTCATGAGAAAGGGCCGGTAACAGGGATGCCTAGTCCCATGATCCAAAAAGATCAAAGCAAATCAAAATAATTAAACAAAACTCCCCCTAGGACCCGTTGAATGTTGGAGGCACTCGTTGTTTCGAGCAAGCCATGGATTGATGCTTGTGGAGGAGGGGGAGTATAAACCTTTACCATTCTATTTGGGAACTGCCTATAATGCATGTAGTATGGAAGATACAGCCATCTCATAGTTGTTACATTGACAGTGAAAGTATGCCGCTCAAAATATTATTTATCTCTATTTCAAAAATCGAGCTCTGGCACCTCTACAAAGCCCTGCTTCCCTCTGCGAAGGGCCTATCTATTTACTTTTATGTTGAGTCATCACCCTTCTTATTAAAAAGCACCCGCTGGAGAGCACACTGTTGTTTGCATTCATTATGATTGGTTTATATTGGTTATGACTTGACTGGATCTCTTTTACCATGAATTACAATGTTTAGTCAGTCCTTGATCTTTAAAGGTGCTTTGAATTTATGTTTTGCGGTCTCAGAAAGGGCTAGCGAGATACCATTTTGTTATATCATGTTATGATTATTTTGAGAAAGTGTCATCATCCGAGTTTTATTATTATGGCTCGCTAGCTGATTATACTATTGATATGAGTAATTATGAGACCTACGTGTTATTGTGAGTATGGTTAGTTCATAATAATTGCTGAAACATGAATGCTGGCTTTTCATGTTTACAACAACAAGAGCAAACAGAGTTTGTAAAAGTTTTTCTTTTTCTCTTTCTCTTTCAGTTTGTCAACTGAATTGCTTGAGGACAAGCAAGGGTTTAAGCTTGGGGGAGTTGATACGTCTCCGTCGTATCTACTTTTCCAAACACTTTTGCCCTTGTTTTGGACTCTAACTTGTATGATTTGAATGGAACTAACCCGGACTGACGCTGTTTTCAGCAGAATTGCCATGGTGTTGTTTTATGTGCAGAAAACAAAAGTTCTCGGAATGACCTGAAACTCCACGGAATATCTTAGAATAAATAATAAAAAATCCTCGCCAAAGATGAAGACCAGGGGGCCTACACCCTGTCCACGAGGGTGGGGGGCGCGCCCCTCCCCCCTGGGCGCGCCCCCCTACCTCGTGGGCCCCCTAGTGGCCCTCCGACGCCAACTCCAACTCCATATATTGGCTTTCGAGGAGAAAAAAATCAGAGAGAAAGTTTCATCGCGTTTTACGATACGGAGCCGCCGCCAAGCCCTAATCTCTCTCGGGAGGGCTGATCTGGAGTCCGTTCGGGGCTCCGGAGAGGGGGATTCGTCGCCGTCGTCATCATCAACCATCCTCCATCACCAATTTCATGATGCTCACCGCCGTGCGTGAGTAATTGCATCGTAGGCTTGCTGGACGGTGATGGGTTGGATGAGATTTATCATGTAATCGAGTTAGTTTTGTTAGGGTTTGATCCCTAGTATCCACTATGTTCTGAGATTGATGTTGCTATGACTTTGCTATGCTTAATGCTTGTCACTAGGGCCGTGCCATGATTTCAGATCTGAACCTATTATGTTTTCATGAATATATGTGAGTTCTAGATCCTATCTTGCAAGTCTATAGTCACCTACTATGTGTTATGATCCTGCAACACCGAAGTGACAATAAACGGGACCACTCCCGGTGATGACCATAGTTTGAGGAGTTCATGTATTCACTATGTGTTAATGCTTTGTTCCGGTTCTCTATTAAAAGGAGGCCTTAATATCCCTTAGTTTCCAATAGGACCCCACTGCCACGGGAGGGTAGGACAAAAGATTTCATGCAAGTTCTTTTCCATAAGCACGTATGACTATTTACGGAATACATGCCTACATTATATTGATGAACTGGAGCTAGTTCTGTGTCACGCTATGTTATGACTGGTACATGATGAACCACATCCGGCATAATTATCCATCATTGATCTGGTGCCTACGAGTTTTCCATATACTGGTTTACGCTTATTCATTTTTCCGTTGCTACTGTTACAATCATTACAAAAATACCAAAAACATTACTTTTGCTGTCTTTACTTTGTTACCGTTACCACCACTATCATATTACTTTGCTACTAAACACTTTGTTGCAGATACTAAGTTTCCAGGTGTGGTTAAGTTGACAACTCAGCCGCTAATACTTGAGAATATTCTTTGGCTCCCCTTGTGTCGAATCAACAAATTTGGGTTGAATACTCTACCCTCGAAAACTGTTGCGATCCCCTATACTTGTGGGTTTGGTAACAGGAGGCATGGGACACGAAGTTTAACCCAGGCTCGGGCCCTCTTGATGGAGGTAAAACCCTACGTCCTACTTGATTAATATTGATGATATGGGTAATACAAGAGTTGATCTACCACGAGATCAGAGAGGCTAAACCTAGAAGCTAGCCTATGGTATGATTGTTGATGTGTATGTTGTCCTACGGACTAGAACCCTCCGGTTTATATAGACACCGGATAGGGTTAGGGTTACATAGAGTCGGTTACAATGGTAGGAGATCTGAACATCCGTATCGCCAAGCTTGCCTTCCACGCCAAGGAAAATCCCTTCCGGACACGGGACAGAGTCTTCAATCTTGTATCTTCATAGTCCAGGAGTCCGGCTGAAGGTATAATTCGGCTATCCGAACACCCCCTAATCCAGGACTCCCTGTAAGTGCATCTAGTGCCACCCCTAGTTGGTTTTGGAGTATTGACGACAAACCTAGTTGAGGACTAACGTGTTTGTGAGAATTGCAGGAAAACACAGGTAGAAGTCCCTCATTGATTCGGTTTATTTACCAAGAGATGACCCCTAAAAATGTACGAAGACATTGAAGACAATTGGTGGTTTATGAAGATTATTCATATGAAGACAATGACATGAGAAGACTCCCTATGAAGCTTATGGAACTCGAAGACTTAGATCCTTCGTAGTTTTATTTCATTTATGTTGTGTCATAGGAATCACCGTACTGTTAAGTGGGGTCCAAGAGAACCAGTCAGAATGACTTAAGTGATGCCTAATTCAAATCCTATGTCTTCGAGCGAAGACTTTGAGAGAAAATCTTGTCCAGAGTCAGACAAGTCAGCTTTACTTGTAGCCCAAGTAAAGTTGCCGTGTGAGTTCAAAATTCGACCGTTGGTACACGTGTCAGTTCCTTAGTGACCCAGGGTCATTTCGGACAGATCAGGTCGGGTTGCCAAGTGGCTATAAATAGTCCACCCCCCACAACCATAAACGGTTGGCTGCTCAGATTTCAGTCGCACGGCTTTTGTCGTTTGAGAGCAACCCACCTCGAAGCCTTTGAAAGAAAAATTCCTGTGAGGAGAAAAGCCCTAACCACCCAGAGCCAGGAGTAAATTGGGCATCACTTAAGTCTTCGTGTCTGTGTGATTTGAAGACTTATTACACTTGAGGACTGTGCATCCTCCAGACGGTTAGGCGTCGCGTTCTGAGCATCCAAGAGAAATTGTGGATTGCCGGTGAACGAAGTCTGTCAAGGTTTGGGAGTCTACCTTGAAGACTTACCAGAGTGATTGGGCGAGGTCTGTGTGACCTTAGCTCAAGGAGAAAACGGTGAGGACTGGGTGTCTTGGACTAAGTGTCCTTGACTGGGTGTCCGGGACTGTGTGTCCTTTGGTTTAAATACCTGGCCGCTCCAACCAGACATACAGTTGTCACAGCAACTGGAACTGGTCCAACAAATCATTGTCTTCAACGTGTCACTGGTTTCATCTTCACTTCCTTTTCCTTACAGTTATTCATTGTGAAGCCATTGCATGCTTGCTTTATCTTTTGTCTTCACAACATGAATGTATGATCTGTCATTATCTTCATAACTTCTTCCTACCTGATCCTTATTACACTGAAGTTGTTTGTCATTGCACTTTCACTCTGTTAAATACATGACCATGGCTGGCCTAGTGTAATCTAACTTCTGCTGCATAGTAATAGGCATAATCTTCACTGTTTGTCTTCATAACTCTCACGTTTGAAGACTTTCATAAAAATCGCCTATTCACCCCCCCCTCTAGTCGATATAACGCACTTTCAATTGGTATCAGAGCAAGGTGCTCCCTTGTTCTGTGTGATTCGGTTTAACCACCTAGAGTTTTAGCTATGTCGACTGCAGGGATAATCAAAGTCTCCGCTGCTTGCCCCGTCTTCGATGGAACTGAATATCCCTACTGGAAGAATAAGATGCGCATGCATCTTGAAGCCATTGACGTCGACCTATGGTATGTCGTCGAAAACGGCGTTCCCAAGGCTGGAGAAGGTGTCACTGCTGCTGATGTCAAGAAATTCATTCAACTGAATTCTACTGCCAAGAATATCATCTGTGGTCATCTGACCAAAGGACAGTATGGCCGTGTGAGTGCCTTGAAGACATCAAAGCTAGTCTGGGACTGGCTCTCCAAAGTTAATGAAGGCATCTCAACCCAGAGATCAAAGAATCAGTGTTCTTCGCAACCTCTTCAACCGCTTCAAGCGAAATGACAATGAGAATGTTCAGCACACCTTTGATCGGCTCACTGACATCACAAATGAGCTTCAAGCCCTCGGCGCCACTGAGATCACCAAACATGAAATCGTCAAGACGCTGCTGAGATCACTTGATAGTTCGTTTGACATTCTGGCCCTGATGATTCAAGAACGTCCTGATTTCAAGACACTCGACCCGTGTGACATACTTGAGAGGCTCAACACACATGAGTTTTAGCTTTCTGAGAAAAGAGATATCTACGGTCCAAACTATGGGCGAACTCGTGCTTTGAAGGCAAAAGCTGTCTCCTCATCTGAAGAAGAATCTGACTGCAGTTCTGATGATCCTGATGACATTGGAAGAGAACTTGCAATGCTAGTAAAGAAGTTCCAAAAATTCACCAAGAAGAAAGGCTTCAGAAAATCTTCACGATCAAGCTCAAGGAATGATGAAGCTTCTGCTCATGACTACAAGAAGAAAACATGTCACAAGTGCAAGAAAACTGGACACTTCATCTCTGAGTGTCCACAGTGGGACAATGAGAACAGAAGGAAGAAGAAGAGCAAGGAGTATGATTCTGACGACAGGAAGAAGAAGAAATACTCAAAGTCTTCTTCCAAGTATTCATCAAAGTCTTCATCACACAAGAAGAGCTCGTCTGGCAAGGCACGTGCGTTTGTTGGCAAGGAGATGGATTCAGAGGAGGAGTCCGCATCTGAGGAGGCAGAGGTGGAGTCTGAGGAGGAGTCTGATTCTGGCATTGCGAGTCTGGCTACAGCATACGTCGCCAAGTCCATCTTCAACACTGAAGACAATGACTGCATCACCGACACTGACGCAAATGACAAGAACGACTCCACTACTACCTACTGCTTCATGGCACGCGGTGCCAAGGTAAACACACGCACTACTCGCTATGAAACATCTAGTGACGATGACTCTGAATGTGATTCAAAACCTAGCTACAAAACACTTGCTAAAATTGCAACTGAACAACAGAAAGCTATGGAACATATTAAAAAATTGTTAGACAGAAGCGATGATCTGTTGGGTGCTGAAATGACTCGTTCTGAATCCTTAATTGAAGACATAAAAAATCTTCACGTTAAGTATCAGGAACTTGAAGATCGTCTTGAGACTCTCTCAACTACTCATGAAAAGCTTTCCTATGATTATCTTCAAAATAAGCAAGACCTTGAGAAGTTGAGAGCGGATCATGAAGATCTTCAAAAGGAAAATGAGTCACTTCGCGCCGAACAGATCAGTCCCGCTCAGGAAGGATTTGAACCACCATGTCTTAAATGCATTGAGCGTGATAATGCTACTTCTGTTGCTGAATGTTCCACTGCTACTACTGTTCCAATATCTTCAACTATTGATGTGGCAACTAACCCCTCTGCTGAGGATACCACTGCTATTGCTGATGAGAATGCTAGGTTGAAGACATTGCTTGAAACAGGGATGTACAAAAGTCTGAAAGGGCATCAAACATTATGTGATGTCCTTAAGAAGCAGATTCTGAACCGAAACCCTAGGAAAGAGGGTGTTGGGTTCGTGAGGAAAATTAATGCAGATGGGTCTTACTGGAAACCTGAGCAGTACCCCAAAACCACATGGGTTGCTGCAAAGGAATCCTTAGCAGATCCATCCAATCTGTCTGGCTTCACTTGTGCTAACCCAATTATCATTGATGAATCCTTTGATGCCAACTATAAACTGTTTAAGAATCAGAATGGTGAAGTGTTTGCCAGGTACATTGGTACTAACTGCAGGAATGGACCGCCTATGAAGAAGATCTGGGTTCCGAAAACATGTCTGGAAAATCTTCCTGTGAATGTCTTCTTGACACCTCACATGAAGAAGACAAACCTCAGACCAAAGGCTTCATATGGTCCAAAGGCTTCATACAGACAGAGGACTCACCTGAGTCACACTAATGCAAATGTTTTGCAGGGAAACCATACTCAGGCATATGAATATGAGAGCGGTTCATCGAACCGTCATGTTCATATGACCAAAAATTATTCTGCTTATTCCTATGAGTATTATTGTCCACCTGCTAGACTGTTTGCTAAGGCTTCAAAGCCAAAATTTTCAGATGCTGCACTTAGACTTATAGCTTCTAAGCCACCCTTGAAGATGTGGGTGGTTAAGAAAGCTTAACTCTCTTTTGCAGGGAAAGGTCTCCAGCACAAAAACAAAATCTCCTGATGCTATTGCTGGGGACCATAAAAATCTTGTGGGGCGCAAGATAAACTGCCCAAATGGCATCATTATGTACTTCGTTCCTGAATCGCATGCTACTCTCCCTATTAGTCCTAATCTGGATCTAAGTTTTCATAACCCACTGGTTCGTCAAATGTTTATGCTTCACAATACCCTTCGTGAAGCCTATCCCCCTAACTGCACTGTAGGGTACGACACTAGCGACTTCAAAGTCTTCAGAATGGATTATTGACAGTGGGTGTACAAATCACATGACTGGCAGAAGAAGCCTTCTTATGGACTCAACTTTACGTCCATCCGACAAGAGCCACATTACATTTGCTGACACTGGTAAAAGTAAGGTATTGGGTCTAGGTAGAGTTGCAATCTCAAAGGATCAACACATGGATAAAGTCATGCTTGTTGAATCCCTTGGCTTCAACTTAATGTCTGTCTCAATGCTTTGCGATTTGAATATGATTGTAATGTTTGGCAAATATCGCTGCCTGGTGCTTATGGAATCTGACAAATCTCTAGTGTTTGAAGGGTATCGGAAAGATGATTTGTACGTGGTAGATTTCTCAGCAGGACCACAACTTGCAGTATGTCTTCTTGCAAAAGCTTCAGAATGCTGGCTTTGGCATCGAAGGCTTGGGCATGCTGGCATGAGGAACCTCTACACCCTTGCAAAGAAGAAGCATGTCATAGGCATCGAAGGCGTCAAGTTCAAGAAAGATCATTTATGCGGTGCCTGTGAAGCAGGGAAGATGACAAGGGCAAAACATCCTTCGAAGACAATCATGACTACTACACAACCCTTCGAACTGCTTCACATGGATCTTTTCGGTCCCACTCACTACTCAACTTTTACTACTTCTGCATGCCTCTATGGCTTCGTAATTGTTGATGATTATTCTAGATATACTTGGGTGCACATAATCCTTTACAAGACTGAAGTGCAGGATGTCTTCAGACGCTTCGCAAATCGAGCTATGAACAATTTTGGCGCCAAGATAAAGCACATCAGAAGTGACAATGGCACTGAATTCAAGAACACTGGCCTTGATACATATCTGGATACCTTGGGGATCACACATGAATTCTCAGCTCCATACACGCCACAGCAGAATGGCGTCGTCGAACGCAAGAACAGAACACTCATTGAGATGGCCAGAACAATGCTAGATGAATACAAGACTCCAAGAAAATTCTGGACTGAAGCCATTGATACTGCATGCCATACAATCAATCGTGTTTATCTTCACAAGCTTCTGAACAAGACATCTTATGAACTCCTAACTGGCAAGAAGCCAAATGTCAGTTACTTCAGAGTATTTGGCGCAAAATGCTGGATCAAGGACCCACACCACACCTCAAAGTTTGCACCAAAAGCACATGAAGGCTTCATGCTTGGATATGGAAAGGATTCGCACTCCTACAGAGTCTTCAATCTCTTCCACTACAAAGTGGTTGAAACAGTGGATGTGCGATTTGATGAAACCAATGGATCACAAAGAGAGCAATTGCCAAATGTGCTAGATGAAGCTCCAGCCAATGAATCAATCAAGCTTATGGGAACTGGAGAGATTGTACCTTCTGAAGCTCATCCTGAAGAAGAACTTATCATCTCAGCACCTGATCCACATGAAGACAATGCTCAGCCTGAAGATATACCTTCAAATGACCACATAGATCAGCAAGAGCAAAGTCTTCGCCCCACACACCCTCGTGTTGCAAATGAAGTACAAATTGACAAAATACTTGACAGCATCAATGCACCTGGTCCACTCACTCGTTCAAGGGCAACTCAGCTAACAAACTTCTGTGGGCATTTCGCATTCGTCTCAATATCAGAACCCAAGAAAGTTGAAGAAGCCTTCATGGAACCTGAATGGATTCAAGCTATGCAAGAAGAGCTTCAACAGTTTGAGCTGAATAATGTATGGGAACTGGTTAAGCGTCCTGATCCACGGAAGCACAACATAATAGGCACCAAATGGATATACCGCAACAAGCAAGATGAGCATGGTCAAGTTGTCAGAAACAAAGCTCGTCTCGTTGCTCAAGGATATACTCAAGTGGAGGGCATTGACTTCGATGAAACATTCGCTCCTGTGGCTAGGCTTGAAGCCATACGCATACTGCTGGCCTATGCAAATCATCATAACATACTTCTCTATCAGATGGATGTGAAAAGTGCCTTTCTCAAGGGCAAGATTGAAGAAGAAGTGTATGTTGCACAACCACCTGGCTTTGAAAATCCAAAACATCCTGATATGGTATACAAGCTCAACAAGGCACAGTATGGCCTCAAACAAGCCCCTAGGGCCTGGTATGATACACTCAAGTACTTTCTGAAAAGCAAAGGCTTCATACCTGGTTCTCTGGATCCCACTCTTTTCACGAAGACATATGATGGTGAACTGTTTGTGTGCCAAATATATGTGGATGACATTATCTTCGGCTGCACCAATCAGAAGTACAGTGAAGAGTTTGGATACATGATGCAAGAGCAATATCAGATGTCCATGATGGGGGAGCTGAAGTTCTTCCTCGGTCTTCAAATACGGCAACAACGCAACGGCATCTTCATATCTCAAGAGAAATATCTTAAAGAGTGCCTGAAGAAGTTCGGTATGCAAGACTGCAAAGGCTTCACAACACCAATGCCAGCCAAACATCATCTAGGTCCTGACGACAATGGTAAAGAGTTCGATAAAAAGGTATACCGCTCCATGATTGGGTCTTTGCTTTATTTATGTGCATCTAGGCCAGATATCATGCTTAGTGTCTGCATGTGTGCTCGATTTCAAGCGGCACCAAAGGAGTCGCATCACTTAGCTGTGAAGCGAATTCTTCGATATTTGGCTCACACCCCAACTCTAGGATTATGGTATCCAAAGGGCTCAGAGTTTGATTTGGTTGGATTTTCGGATGCTGATTATGCTGGTGACAAAGTTGATCGCAAGTCTACATCAGGCACATGTCACTTTCTGGGACGATCACTTGTATGTTGGTCTTCAAAGAAGCAGAACTGTGTATCTCTCTCCACTGCTGAATCTGAATATATTGCTGCTGGATCTTGCTGCGCTCAGCTTCTGTGGATGAAGCAAACACTCAAGGATTATGGCATTCATCTGAAGCAAGTGCCACTTTACTGCGACAATGAAAGCGCCATCAAGATCGCCAACAACCCAGTTCAGCACTCGAAGACAAAGCACATTGAAATTCGTCATCATTTTCTCAGAGATCATATTGCAAAGGAAGACATTGATATCATACACGTCAACACTGAAGAGCAATTGGCAGATATCTTCACCAAGCCCTTGGATGAGAAGAGGTTTTGCAAGTTACGGTGTGAGCTAAATATCTTGGAATCCTCAAATGTCCTGTGATCAGGCACACATCCTAACACTTAAGCATATTGATGACTTAGATGTGCAACACAAGAAGTAGCGTATATCTTCAAACAATGAAGACATACATTCTAAGTGTGAATACATTAATATGGAATTTGACTTCGGAGCGCCACGATAATTGTGCGCCGTGTCTGGGTCTAATACTTCCTATACGGTGGGTAACGCCACCCCCAAACGTTCCGTTTTGAAGTGTTTCTCTCATGGCGTTACCTCTCAATGTCTTCACATTTGGTTTGGCTTCATTGTCAATATGTCTTCATGATTATCTTCACTGTGTTGATTATATGGATATATATGTACTGATGTTCTGTCCTCTACAGCATTCACTTATAGTTATGTCTTCTTGGTTGAATCTTTTGAACTAAGTGAATGTGATCGGACCCTAACCTCTCTATGCTTTCTATCTCAAACTCTATCTCTCCAAGTCATATGCATTCTGTTGAAACTTTCAAATGTCTTCACTGTGTCCTTGTCAGCTGAAGACATAGTCACAACCATAAAAGTCCGTTTTTAATGCTCATTCCTCCACATAAGATCCGGAGAAGCAGGAACGACCGCCCGACAATTTAGGCGTGCGTGGGACGTGGAATAAATCCCAATCTTCCTCTAACTGGCCACGCGTGCCTCAAATGCGAACCGCCAGGGGTACCTGCGTAATAGCGCAGTGCCGCCTCTATCCCTATAAATACACGATTCACTGCGGTCATTATCTCCCTCTTCCACCCTCGCACGAACCCTAGCGCCACCGCTAGCACTCGACGACGCCGGCGACGAAGCGCTTCACTGCCGCAACCTCTCCGACGCCGTTTTCACGCCGACAACGGACATCGCTCTCTCCGCCGTCGCCGCAGGTGTCTTCCGTCGCCAAGTTAGGGCACGGAGGATCGAACTGCTCGACCTCAACTCTCACTTCGTTTAGCAGTTCCAAGTGTGGTAAATAAAACCTCTTTTTACAGCCTCTTTTGATCCCATAGTTCAGTCACTTTCTGCCATAAGGAGTTTCTCTTCACATCAGTTAGTTATCTCGCTACATCTCATGACATGCCTAGTATATTCACTTGTGCTTCATAAGGTAGTTAGATTCCTCACTTGTACTGATCTATGGGTTCGTACAAATCTGGAACCAACTTCTTATCTATGAGTGAATGTCTTCGCACAATGAGGTCTATGTCTTCTAAACCGATTTATCTTCAAAATCTTCTGAGAATGCATATGACCTCTTCCCCTTCCCTCGCACCTCAATGCTGTCACAGGTACATGTCCGTGGGAGAATCCTTTGGTTCTCATAGTTTGCATTCATTTGCAGAGTACTTGCAGCATCACATCAACTCTCCTGAAGCCAGTTCTTGCAAAAGGAAGCCTTTGAAGCCTTTGAACATCTTGAAGCCTTCCAAGTTATTCATGGCTTCAGAAACAGCAGCAAGGAAGGGAGGCAGACAGCGACGTGGTGAAACGTCCAAAGATCTGCCTGATGAATTGGCAGAGATGTACAAAACTGATCCTGAAGAAAGCTATGTTCAGCGCAAGACACGAATCCAATGGATTCGAAGATATTGGGCAGAGCAATGGTTCCACTACCGCTTCATCACTCAGGAATATGCGGAGAAGTGCGCCATCAAGAGACCGTGGGGAGACGTACTATACAAAAATCTCATACCCAGGTCCAGAGTCGAAGCCATTGCTCAAGGCTTCTATCCATGCATGGTGAGAGGACCAAAGCCAGCTGAAGCACATCCGTCATCACTTCTCTGGTGCCGCGATGATAATCTCTTCAAGCGCAACTTTCAGTTTGCACAACAGTCAGCGAAGATAAACAAGAAGAAATTTGGGCTTGACTTCAACCCTGGTCCCTCCTCACCAAGGGCAGATGGCACACGCGACGCCGATCCCAATATCATCGGGCCGTATGCAAATCTTGCAGGCCTCATCACTCGCATCCTAGTCCAAGGGACTGCTGTGAATGACCCTCCAGCAGATACTGAGTCAGATGACGCCCCTGCTGCTCCGAAGCCAAAGCAGAAGAAGCCAAAAGCTCCAAAAGCTTCAAAGCCAGCCGCTTCTCCCAAAATCTCACGAGCGAAGCCATTGGCAACTGCACCTCCTGAAGCCAGTGTGCAGTCTGAAGACATATCACGAGTCTCCAAGACCCAAGAAGCCAAGAAGCCTCAGCCACACACAGGCAAAGAGCTCACAGCTGCTGCCGTTCTGCGCTGCGAAAACATTGATCTATCAAGCGATGAAGATCTTGGAGATGACGCACTTGAGCAGCTCATCAAGAGCAAGGAGGAGGCTGAAATCTTCAACAATCTGCCTCTATTTGATGTCACTGTCATCCACAGCTTCATTGATGAATGGTTTGACACACCAGACATAAGCTTCGATGATCTGCAGCTACCCATAGGCCTCAGCGTTGCCTTTCAAGGTGCAATTGCTTCAGAACTTGCAACAGCCCAGCGAATTGTAGAACTGAAGCAGAAAATTGATTATGAAAAGGCTCAGTTCAAGAAGCACGTGGCCAAGCTCAGCGTGCAAGAAGTGAAAAACTTCAAGATCATGTTGCACGAGCTGAAAGAGAACTTTCTGAAGACGCGTGCTGAAGCTCAAGGCTCGCGAGAGCGCATGAAGACTTTGGCTGATCGCTGCGTGCAGGCCTACAATGAGGCAGAGAAGCGCAAGGCACTTGGGCGTCCCGGCATTGACCCCAGGATGGCCGCGAAGAAGAAAAAGAAGGCTGCTGTGCCTGAACCTGAAGCGCCAAGGTCAGAAACTGCTCCGATTGTCTTCCCCGCTGCAACGACTGGCTCGAAGCCAAAGAGTCGATCAACCGCCTCACAGCTCAAGAAGACACGGACTGCAGAGGCTGAAGCTAAGAAGAGAAAACTCGGACTGCAGAGGCTGAAGCCAAAGAGTCGATCAACCGCCTCACAGCCTCTCCTTCTGAACCCATCATCAAGAAGCGCAAGACCAAGAAATCTCGGGCTGCTCCCACAGAGCCCTTGACAGTTGAACCCCTCTCCGTCCGCTATCCTGACGCAGATCGTCAGTTGACTGTGCATGAACCCAACGCTGAAGACATTCCAGTAGACGAACCCAACGCTACTGAAGACATTGGTCTCCAAGACAATGTGCAAGGTGATGCAGCCCTTCCTCAGCTTGAGACAAGCGAACTGATTAGTATTGGTCGTCCATTGACGCCAATCACACAAGATGCATCGTGGGCAGATCGCCCACAGGAGGAAGATGAGCCCCAACCCACTACAACTCCACCGGCGCCTACATTCCGTAGGCTTCGCAAAGGGCCAAGGGCTCAGGCTGCTGACGACATTCTGGCTGCATCAGCCGAAGAGCATGCAGAGATACCACAAGCTCCAACTCCCCCACACCAACAAGAAGCAGTTCTCCAAGAGAACGTGCCTGAGTCTGCAAATGTTGAGGCTGCCACAAACAACGCCGAAGCAAATGTGGAGCCCAACCCAACAATAGCTTCAGAAGACAATGAAGCTACTGCTCCTGAACATTCTGTGCCTGAGTCTGCTGCCGGACCACAATTCAACTATCATATTGCGTACAGACCCCAGGTCCAGAAGTCGATCCCACGACTGCCAAGGTTCCCACGTCCTGCATCAGCTCCTGGTTCCTTCAACATCAACGGCTTCAGGGCAGATAACACGTTTTTCGACCGCTCCAAGAACCCTTATTCAAGGGAACGGATTGTATCAGATAGGTTCTGGAGCCATCAACAGCGCAGCTATTATTCATGCATCCTATACAACCAAGGCCGCATCTTTCCTCACAAGCGCCTTGAGGTTGAAGCTGTTGCTGGTCTGCCTGGTCTGGAAGAAGCACTGGATTGCTTCAAGCAAGTGGGTTAGCTGCCATTTATCACTGATGAAGAGCACTGGAACGAAGAGCTTCTGCTCCAGTTCTATGCCACTTTGCATATCAAAGGCTATAACAGAGATCCGAAGACATGGATTCTGGAGTGGATGACAGGCAATATCCATCATGAAGCCAATGCTTTCGACCTAATTGAGCTTACCGGCCTTCCCACTCCTGGCGAATTCTTTGAAGAAGGGTGCCAACTCCATGCTGAAGCAATTGAGAGCATATTTCAGCGTCCTGAGCCAGATATGAGTCAGATGCTCTCAATAATGAAGCCACTGCCTCCTAATGCACCCTATCCAACTAGGTTCTTCGTTGAAGACTTAGAGTACCTGCCCAGAACAATATATCACATCATAAGGCTGACTCTATGGCCTGTAAAGGGACACTCTCGATATGCAACAATTGATGGTGCAATGAAGACTCTCATCTTCTGCATTCTTCATGGCAAATGCTTCAATGCACAGGATCTCTTCATCCGTCACTTTGCAGCGTCTGCCTCAGAACTGTTTGGATTAAAGTTCTATGCTCCTTGGGTTATGAGGCTGATCAAGCTTCACTCTGCAATCTCCTATCAACCCTCAGCCCGCAACCATAGGATATTTTTGCCAGATGTGGACACATCTGCTGAAGCAATATATCCAGAGCCTGGCAAGCAACCATTAAGTCTTCAAAATGCAGAACACCAGAGCTTCACTCAAAATATTGAAGGTGTTGAAGCTCTCTCCCGAGTGTATCCAATGGCTGGCACCACACGTGCCCCTGCATCAACTGAAGCCACTGACAGCACAGCTGCCAAGAGACCCAAGAAGCGCGCTCGAGCACTCAATGACCGAGAGCTTCTTGTGGCTCTTCACCAAAAGCAAGATAGGCATCACGACTGGCTCAAACGGCAGATGAGAAGCATCATGCAAGACGTCAATCGCATCAGAAATCTGGCAACCAAGAATGCGTTTGTCGCACACGAGACCTGTCGCCGCACTTGGAAAGGCCTCACCATGATGAGCAATGAAGCTGAACTGCAAGAGGATGGCTTCAGAGAGAGATTCCAATTTGACTCCACGCCTCCAAGAAGAGCTGTGATGCGAAGCACACCATCACTTGAAGAGTCAGAATTCTCTTCTTCTGCTGCCACCGTGTCTGCCCGGATTATTGAAGAAGACGACGACGCGACATCATCTCCACCTACTTCAACACACGTCGAATCTGCACCAAGCTCATCTGCACCGCCACCAAACAACTCCACCGATCCTGCTGCGCCTGGGAACGCGTAGAAAACTCTATGTCTTCAAACCTTTTTGGTCATCACTGACAAAAGGGGGAGAAGCATGATGTTTATAGTCTTCAAGCGGGTCACTTTGGGCGGGTGCCTTTATATTTTGCTACATTTTGCTTCGTGCTTACAACTCCCGTTTTTGCTACATTTTGCTTCATGCTTACAACTCCCGTTTTTGCTACATTTGCTTCTTTGAGTTGTAACACTTAGCCTTGATGGTCGTCTGCTACCTGTTTGTCACTCCGTTATGCGAAGATAAATTCCGCATGTGCGACGATAAATTCCGCACTCATCTTGTACTGCAGACGTCCATTTTCCATTATGCATGTCATTATCTTCATATACTTTCACATCCATAGTGGATTGTCATCATAAGTTGAAGTGGATCTCCACAAGTACAACCTGCCATGTGCCTTTGCATTCAAAAGGCAAATTACTTACATGCACATCTTCAGGGGGAGCCCTTGCAACTTATGAAGACAAATTCCTTTACTATTTCACAAATTATGTTCCCCGTTGAAAACTTCAACTAGTTTGTCATCAATCACCAAAAAGGGGGAGATTGTGTAAGTGCATCTAGTGCCACCCCTAGTTGGTTTTGGAGTATTGACGACAAACCTAGTTGAGGGACTAAGTGTTTGTGAGAATTGCAGAAAACACAGGTAGAAGTCCCTCATTGATTCGGTTTTATTACCCAGAGATGACCCTAAAAATGTACGAAGACATTGAAGACAATGGTGGTTTATGAAGATATTCATATTGAAGACAATGACATGAGAAGACTCCCTATGAAGCTTATGAACTCGAAGACTTAGATCCTTCGTAGTTTTATTATTTCATTTATGTTGTGTCATAGGAATCACCGTACTGTTAAGTGGGGTCCAAGAGAACCAGTCAGAATGACTGAAGTGATGCCTAATTCAAATCCTATGTCTTCGAGCGAAGACTTTGAGAGAAAATCTTGTCTAGAGTCAGACAAGTCAGCTTTACTTGTAGCCCAAGTAAAGTTGCCGTGTGAGTTCAAAATTCGACCGTTGGTACACGTGTCAGTTCCTTAGTGACCCAGGGTCATTTCGGACAGATCAGGTCGGGTTGCCAAGTGGCTATAAATAGTCCACCCCCCACAACCATAAACGGTTGGCTGCTCAGATTTCAGTGCACGGCTTTTGTCGTTTGAGAGCAACCCACCTCGAAGCCTTTGAGAGAAAAATTCCTAGTGAGGAGAAAAGCCCTAACCACCCAGAGCCAGAGTAAATTGGGCATCACTTAAGTCTTCGTGTCTGTGTGATTTGAAGACTTATTACACTTGAGGACTGTGCATCCTCCAGACGGTTAGGCGTCGCGTTCTGAGCATCCAAGAGAAATTGTGGATTGCCGGTGAACGAAGTCTGTCAAGGTTTGGGAGTCTACCTTGAAGACTTACCAGAGTGATTGGGCGAGGTCTGTGTGACCTTAGCTCAAGGAGAAAACGGTGAGGACTGGGTGTCTTGGACTAAGTGTCCTTGACTGGGTGTCCGGGACTGTGTGTCCTTTGGTTTAAATACCTAGCCGCTCCAACCAGACGTACAGTTGTCACAGCAACTGGAACTGGTCCAACAAATCATTGTCTTCAACGTGTCACTGGTTTCATCTTCACTTCCTTTTACTTACAGTTATTCATTGTGAAGCCATTGCATGCTTGCTTTATCTTTTGTCTTCACAACATGAATGTATGATATGTCATTATCTTCATAACTTCTTCCTACCTGATCCTTATTACACTGAAGCTGTTTGTCATTGCGCTTTCACTCTGTTAAATACATGACCATGGCTGGCCTAGTGTAATCTAACTTCCGCTGCATAGTAATAGGCATAATCTTCACTGTTTGTCTTCATAACTCTCACGTTTGAAGACTTTCATAAAAATCGCCTATTCACCCCCCCTCTAGTCGATATAACGCACTTTCACTCCCTCAATGTGAATTATGCAATGCCTTGTTTTTCAGCCAGTTATCATATATGTGAATTATGCACCGCCATGTAGCCAGGCATCATATATGTGAATTATCTCATGCCAACTTTTTTTCCATTACGTATTCCATTTTTTGACAATCTGTATATATTGAACTACTCTTCATGTGTATCAGCCATTTGAGCCGGTTATGGAAAAAATTAGGAGTGCAAACAAGGTCTTCAGAGCAGGCAATGGTACCTGTTGAAGCATATATCTCGATGGTTACAGGGAGCTCCTCAGAGGAGGATTCAGAGACAGATGACCAGTCCTATATCCCACCTGAGGTGTATGCTCTAAGTTGCAATGTTTATATTTCTCATATCATGCATATGGTGTCTTGCATTGCTTAGTTTAGACATCATATGCACAATATTGAATTCCATCTGCTTAGTTTAGAGATCATACATGCGAGTGCCAACTGCTTAGTATATGAATCAATTATGACAATTGTATCATGCCATTCTGTATACTTAGACAACATGTATGTGAATTATTTCATCCCAACCTATTTTAGAAAGACATCATATAGTTTTGTTATGTCATCATGTTTAGATACTCATCATGTGTTGAATTATGCTAGTATATCCTGTTAAGTTATCCATCATATATCTGAAACTGTGTCATGCTATCCTGTTTAGTTAGGCATCATATATGTGAAATTGTGTCATGTTGTCCTGTTTGGTTAGACAACATGTATGTGAATTACCACATCTGTCTATCATACAATGTATGTATGTTCAATTTCTTTTCTTGTTTATCAGCCATTTGAATTGGAGGGGTGATGACAGTATCTACAGGAGCAAAAACCTGTTCTTCACAAAAGACGGTGCTACACGTCGATGCAGATAGAACCATGGTTGTACTGTCCCACAAACTAGCCCCAGCACACATAATCGAGACTCTTCCAGATTGCATACTTACACCGTTGGGCAGAGAACCAGCTACAACCCATCTAACCCCAACCCCAGCGGATGGTAACCCACTTCTAGTTAACAAAGCACCATGTCCACCACAGAGTACCCCCACACGAGCAGTTTGTAAAGCAACTATAGTGCCCAAAGCATAAAGACCACCACAGCGAACCCAAACTCCATGTTAAAAGCAGAAGAGCAACTGTTCTCAGGTCAGATTCCGTAGCTATGGTCCATACTCCTTTGCTGTTGCATCACTGTATGTACTCATACCAACTACTTTTGAATTTGAAGGATCCAATTGAAACTCCAATGGCGCAACGGGTATGTTTTAAACCTATTTCTTTAACTAGATTGCTATTCTAACTTATTGCTCTATGTTGATTTTAGTTTCAGTTGTATAAACAGTTATATTCTCATGTGATGCACATTACAAGTGTTGCCAATGTTGTGTAGTTTCTCACACTTAGATTCTGTCTATGTTGTTGTGTCTCAAAGATATATGAGTTCAACTGTGTCTCTATCTTGATTTGGCAACATAAACTAGAATGATATGGACAATACAGTGACCATAGTTCATAGATATATGTTTGTTTCATGTTGTTATCCTGTCCACCTTACTACTGAACGGTTTGCCAAAATGAGTTTCGTATACTACATGCTAAACCTGTGATGTGTCTGCTTGTTTCTCTTGTAGTATGCGAACAGAATATTGGAGAAGAGCACCCCACTATGCAATGGTAGAGAAAGTAATGCAGATAAGGTTCAAGATAGTGAGACAGCCCTGTTGGTCTCCAAGAAAGGTGATAAAAACGATCTTGTAGACAGTGAGAAAACACCACAGTCCTGCGTTGATGTAGTGTTCGAGTTACTGGACAGTATCGCAGGCACAAGCTCTTCGAACTTGCTGCCTAAATCACTTCGGCTTACAAGATGAAAGGCATCAGTCAGCTGTGCTACGGCAAGAAGCCGAAGGACTGAGGAAGTCCCTACAGAATTCAGATGCATACTTTCTTGTGCAACAGCAAGTGCTGGAGGATTTAAGCGCCAAACAAGAGAAAGTTAATAAGCTTGCTAAGCATCTTGCCAGCATTATGGGTACCCAGGATATTGTTTCTTGAGCTCTTCTGAAGTGGTTTTAGTTCTGGGCTTGTTTTGTTGCGGCGTTTATTTGCACTGATCGCCAAGTTTGACAACCAGTGTATATGATATGCAGCTTTGTTCCCTATATTTGCACTGGTGGCAAACTTCGATGCCCAGTGGATGTAATATGTGTAATAGGAATGATATCCTAGCGTAAGTTGCTTGATTATTTATTTCCTTGTTGTCTTGTTTATTTGTTTTCTTGTAGTCAGTGCAGTTCTTTTTCCGCGGTTTGCTAGTGGACACAATAACTTATTTTTTAAAACTAGTCCACAATAACCATGGGCTACATATTTACTATAGTTACCATGGGCCTCCTACGGGCTGTAGAAACAATGGGCCTTCTAAGGGCCGTAGAAACAATGGGCCTTCTACGGGCCGTAGCATCAATGGGCCTTCTACGAACCGTTTGATCGATCGGCCAAACATGGGCCAATAACAGACCGCATTATGGGTCGTAAACGGGCTAGATTTGGAATTGTCCGTGCATGGGCCGACCATAACGGGCCATCTTTAATCGGTTGTATTTAATGACGCTATGAAAACGGCCCAATGGATTAATGGACCGCAAACGAGGCGATTGTAACCACGGGCTGAATTTGGCCCACGAGTAGAAAAGGCCCGTAACGAGCCGTAAGTAACCGAATGCTGGAAATAAGACCAAGAATAAATGGGCCCTTAGAAGGCAGAAAGATAACATGGGTTGGAAATGACCCAATGGAATAATGGGTCGTTAATGGGTATAAAGTGGGCCAGATTTACCACGGGCCGTTTATGGGCCAAGATTTGCAAATGGCCTCGTATGGGCCAAAGGACATCATGGGCCATACATGGGCCGAAAGTTACAATGGGCTGGAATCATATTGGACGGCCCAGATGAAACTACTAGGCTTAATTCCGGTAGGCCATAACGGTCTGTGAGTTAGCGGGCCGTAAATGGGCTATATACGAACAGGCCGTTAATAGGCTTTCTGTGGGCCGGCCCGTTACCGTTTGACCGAGTCAAACGGGCCGGCCTTTTCACCGGAATGGACCTCTGTTGAGCCATGCCATGTGTCAACGTATCATAGGCGCCTCTTGTCCAATGAATGGATGGCATCTGTCCCAACGGTGAGCCAACATGTGTTTCCTGCGGCCAATGACAATTTTACACGTTGAAAATCCTCATTGGTCCAGGCTGTTAACGGGTTATCGGATCCAAAACCGGACCCGATAGCTTAACGGTGACCCGTTATGGTGCATGCCACATGTCGGTCACCCTTGACGAAAGCACTTCTATGACGCGCGATTTACCATCATGGAAGTGGACACTTCCATGATGATAATTTTGGTAATGTCATGGAACACTTCTATGACAGCACAGGTATGACTATCTTAATTCTGTCATAAAATCGTCATGGATGTACATGCATGACAGAAAACGTGACATACTGTGACAAACACGTATCATCACGGAACTGCTTTTTTTGTAGTGCAAGTGGATGACCTAAGGTTTATCAATCCATGGGAGGCGTAGGATGAAGATGGTCTCTCTCAAACAACCCTGCAATCAAATGCAAGAAATCTCTTGTCTCCCCAACACACCCAATACAATGGCAAATTGTATAGGTGCACTAGTTCGACGAAGAGATGGTGATAAAAGTGTAATATTGATGGTAGAAATATATTTTTATAATCTGAATAAATAAAAACATCAAGGTAGCAAATAGTAAACAGGCACAAAAACGGTATTGCAATGCTTAAAAATGAGGCCTAGGGTCCGTACTTTCGCTAGTGAAATCTCTCAAAATGCTAATATAATTGGATCATATAACTGTCCCTCAACGTGCAACGAAGAATCACTCCAAAGTTCCTATCTAGCAGAGAACATAAGAAGGAATTGTTTGTAGGGTACGAAACCACCTCAAAGCTATTCTTTCCGATCAATCTATCCTAGAGTTCATACTAAAATAACACGAAGCTATTCTTTCCGATCGATCTAACCAAGACTTCGTACTAAAATAACACCGAAGCAAATTCAGATCCATAATATTCAATCCAACACAAAGAACTTCAAAGAGTGCCCCAAGATTTCTACCGGAGAAACAAAGACAAGAATGTGCATCAACCCCTATGCATAGATTACCCCAATGTCACCGCGGGAATCCGCAAGTTGAGTGCCAAAACACATATCAAGTGAATCAATATGATACCCCATTGTCACCACGAGTATTAATATGCAAGACATATATTAATTGCTCTCAAATCCATAAATGTATTCAATCTGATAACATAGAAATCTCAAAGGGAAAAACTCAATTCATCACAACAAGATAGAGAGGGGAAAACACCAGATGATCCGACTATATTAACAAAGCCCGCGATACATCAACATCGTGACATCTCCAGAACACGAGAGAGAGAGAGAGAGAGAGAGATTAAAACATAGCTACTGATATGAACCATTAGCCCTGAGGCTGGACTACTCCCTCCTCATCGTGGTGGCCGCCGGGATGATGAAGATAGCCACCGGTGATGATTCCCCCCTACGGTAGGGTGCCGGAACGGGGTCTAGATTGGTTTTCGGTGGCTACAGAGCCTTGCAGCGGCGGAACTTCTGATCTAGGTTAACCCCCGACGGTTTTCGGAATATTTGGGAATTTATAGGGTAAAGAGTGGGTGCGGGAGGCCACCAAGGTGGGCACAACCCACCTGGGCGTGCCTGGGCCCCTAGGTGCGCCCTGGTGGGTTGTGCCCCCCTCGGGGCACCCCCCAGGTGCTTCTCTGGCCCATCCTGGACGTTCTGGTCCATAAAAAATCTCCAAAAAGTTTCACGGTGTTTGGACTCCGTTTGATATTGATTTCCTGCGATGTAAAAAACAAGCAAAACAACAGCTGGCACTGGGCACTGGGTCAATAGGTTAGTCCCAAAAAAATGATATAAAGTTGCTATAAAATGATTGTAAAACATCCAAGAATGATGATATAATGGCATGAATACTTCATATATTATAGATACGTTGGAGACGTATTGGCATCCCCAAGCTTAATTCCTACTCGTCCTCGAGTAGGTAAATGATAAAAGAAATAATTTATGAAGTGTGAATGCTAGCAAAGTGCACAAGTTTGATCAATGACAATTTCAATCACTTTTCCTAGCATAACATCAATTCTTTCTTATAAAACTTCTCATGTTAAAGTAGCAACCAATTCACATGTTAAGGTTCAAACAATGAACTCTCTTGAAACTCAACAACCTATGTTCTTAGTCACCAAGCAATTGCAATTCAACTTATTCAACGGAGTTTAAGTAAGAGCTCCACATACTCAACCATCCTATAGTCTTCTATGATTGCTAACACTCACTGCATACACATGAGCAAACGTTTCAACTGGACACATAGAAAGATAGGGGCTTATTGTTTTGCCTTCCAACATATTCACCTCAAGGGTGGTGTCAATAATAATAACTCATGCTACCCATATCCAACTAGATATATGTTCCTAGATCTTTCCTCACCACATGATGCTTGCCAAAAGAGAAAAATAAAAAGGAATAGATGGAAAAACTTTGACTCTTACATGAAAGTAAATACATAAAAGTAAAAGATAGGCCCTTCGCAGAGGGAAGCAGAGGTTGCCATGCGCTTATTTGTTTGTATGCTCAACCCCTTAGTGCAAAAGAATGTCATGTTGTATTGCCCCTTGTGATGGCAACCTTTATTATGCAGTCTGTCGCTTTTATTCTTCACCATCACAAGTTCGTACAATGCTCAATTTTCTCTTACACTAAATGATCTCACACTTTTAGAAGCAATTTTTATTGCCTTATTGCACCGATGACAACTTACTTGAAGGATCTTGCTCAATCCTTAGGTAGGTATGGTGGACTCTTGAAGATAAGATTTGGGTTTAAGGGTTTTTGGTTACACAAGTAGTATCTCTACTTGGTGCGAAATTTTTGGCTAGCAAGGATGGGGGGAAAGCACCACATGTTGAAGGATCTATGACAATATAACTTCTATGTGAATATGAACAAGCATAAACCATTACATTTTCTTCCTTGTCCAACGTCAACAATTTTGGCATATAATATTTTGATGGGGACTCACAATCACAAAAGATTTCCATGATGGTGTATTTGCATGTGAAAGTTCTCTTCCTTATACTAATTATTCGTGAATTGCTTGTATGACCAATATTGTGATTGTCAAACCTCAAAAGATTCACTTTATAAACCCAATGTGAAGCTACCACTAGGCATGATGTAATTTCAACTTCATGATATTCAATTCATTCAATGATTTACTCATAGAATATAAGTGAAGCACAAGAGTAAATGATAAGCTACTCCAAAAAAGATATAAGTGAAGATCAAGCGAGTAGTTAAGTAAATAGGTAGCTATTTGAGGACTCTCTCTTATTCAAAACTTTCAGATATAAGCATTTTATTAAAACATCAAGCAAAAAAAAATAAAATAACATTCCAAGAATAGAACACATCATGTGAAGAAGCAAAAACTTAGGCTCAACCGATACTAACCGATAATTGTTGAAGAAGAAAGGTGGGATGCCTACCGGGGCATCCCCAAGCTTAGATGCTTGAGACTTCTGGAAATATTATCTTGGGTTGCCTTGGGCATCCCTAAGCTTGAGCTTTTGTGTCTCCTTAATTCTTCTCATATCATGGTTTTCCTAAATCTCAAAAGCTTCATCCACACAAAACTCAACAAGGACTCATGAGATAAGTTAGTATAAACCAATGCAAAAACCTTATCAATCTCTACTATAGCAAATCACTAAAATTATTATTCAACATTGAATACTAAATGCCTCTGCATATTTAATACTCCTATCCTCAAATAGAATCGTTAAACAAGCAAACATACGCAAACAATGCAAACATAACAGCAATCTGCCAAAACAGTACAGTCTGTAAAGAATGCAAAAGTATCAATACTTCTTAAACTCCAAAGATTATGAAAATTTACCACCCTGTAGAAAATTTATCATATCTTATTTTGCAAAAGGTTTCAACATTTTATCACATTCTGACTTTTCTAGGGAATTTTTGCAACAGCCGTAAACTTTCTGTTTTCAAACAGCAACATGTAGACTTGTAAAATAAGCATAGTAAAGCCTATCAGTGTCACTTTTATTGAAATAAAAGATGCAAAACATTATTATAAATAATATCAAGCAAATCCTAACAAAATAAATTGATGCTCCAAGCAAAACACATATCATGTGATGAATGAAAACATAGCTCCAAGTGAGGTTACCGATAATGTTGGAGGCGAAAGAGGGGATGCCTTCCGGGGCATCCCCAAGCTTAGTTGCTTCGATATTCCTTGAATATTAACTTGGGGTGCCTTGGGAATCCCCAAGGTTAGCATCTTTTCACTCCTTATTTTCCTCATATCGACATCTCACCCAAAACTTGAAAAGTCCAATCACACAAAACATAACGGAACTTTGTGAGATAGGTTAGTATGATAAAGAGCAAACCATTTCACTTTTGGTACTGTCAGAGACAAGATTAATAATTGTTCTCACACAATTCCTACTGTAGCATATCATTTCCACAATTTATATTGAGCAATATAAGACATGGAAACTAGAAAACAAGCAAACTATGCATTGAAAACAGAATTTGTCAAAAACAGAACAGTCTATAGTAATCTGTACTACAACCATATTTCGGCTGCTCCAAAAATTCTGACAAAATAGGAAAACCTGGGTAATTTGTCTATTATCTTCTGAAAAACGAATCAGCATTTTATCACGCTTCTGTTAAAAATGGGAATTTTTTTCCTGAGCGCAAAAGTTTTTTTCCAGCAAGATCAAATCAACTATCACCGTAAGCCATACCAAAGGTCTTACTTGGCACTTTATTGAAACGAAAGCAATAAAACATGATTGCTATAGTAGCCTAATCATGTTAACACACAAAAATAGTAGGTAAAAGTTTTGGGCTGTCTCCCAACAAGCGCTTTTCTTAATGCCTTTTAAGCTAGGCATGATGATTTCAATGATGCTCGCATAAAAGATAAGAATTGAAATACAAAGAGAGCATCATGAAGCACATGGCAAGCACATATAAGTCTAACCCACTTCCTATGCATAGGGATTTTGTGACAAAAAAACTTATGGGAGCAAGAATCAACTAGCATAGGAAGGCAAAACAAGTATAACTTCAAAATTTTCAACACATAGAGAGGAAACTCGATATTATTGCAATACATAGAAGCATATGTTCCTCTCTCATAATAGTTTTCAGTAGCATCATGAATAAATTCAACAATATAACCATCACATAAAGCATTCTTTTCATGACAAAAAAGCATAGAAAACTTACTATCTCTCCACATAAGCAAATTTCTTCTCATCAATAGTAGTGGGAGCTAACTCAACAAAATAACTATCATGAGAGTGAAAATTAAAATCATGATGACAAGTTTCATGGTTATCATTATTATTTATAGCATACATGTCGTCACCATAATCATCATAGATAGCAACTTTGTTATCATAGTCAATTGAAGCCTCATCCAAAATGGTGGATTCATCACTAAATAAAGTCATGGCCTCTCCAAATCCACTTTCATCATTATAATCATCATAAATAGGAGGCATGCAATAATTATAACAAATTTGCACATCAAATCTTGGGGGACTAAAAGTATCATCTTCATCAAACATAGCATCCCCAAGATTATGGCTTTGCATATCATTAGCATCATGGATATTCAAAGAATTCATACTAACAACATTACAGTCATGCTCATCATTTATGCCAAACATATTATTAAATTCTTCTTCTACCAATTGAGCAAAATTTTCCTTTCCATCACTTTCATGAAATACATTATAAAGATGAATAATATGATGCAACTTCAATTCCATTTTTTAGTTTTCTTTTATATACCAAACTAGTGATAAAACAAGAAACTAAAAGATTCAATTGCAAGATCTAAAGATATACCATCAAGCACTCACCTCCCCGGCAACAGCACCAGAAAAAAGCTTCGTTGACGGAATGTGAGTGTCGCATACCTAACCTCCCCGGCAACGGTGCCAGAAAAGAGCTTGATGTCTACTACGCAACTTTATTCTTGTAGACTCGTGTTGGGCCTCCAAGCGCAGAGTTTTGTAGGACAATAGCAATTTTCCCTCAAGTGGATTACCTAAGGTTTATCAATCTGTGGGAGGCATAGGATGAAGATGGTCTCTCTCAAACAACCCTGCAATCAAATACAAGAAATCTCTTGTGTCCCCAACACACCCAATACAATGGCAAATTGTATAGGTGCACTAGTTCGGCGAAGAGATGGTGATAAAAGTGTAATATTGATGGTAGAAATATATTTTTATAATCTGAATAAATAAAAACAGCAAGGTAGAAAATAGTAAACGGGCACAAAAACAGTATTGCAATGCTTAAAAATGAGGCCTAGGGTCCGTACTTTCCCTAGTGCAATCTCTCAATAATGCTAATATAATTGGATCGTATAACTGTCCCTCAACATGCAACGAAGAATCACTCCAAAGTTCCTATCTAGTGGAGAACATAAGATGGAATTGTTCGTATGGTACGAAACCACCTCAAAGCTATTCTTTCCGATCAATCTATCCTAGAGTTCGTACTAAAATAACACAAAGCTATTATTTTCGATCGATCTAACTAAGAGTTCGTACAAAAATAACACCAAAGCAAATTCAGATTCATAATATTCAATCCAACACAAAGAACTTCAAATAGTGCCCCAAGATTTCTACCGGAGAAACAAAGACAAGAACGTGCATCAACCCCTATACATAGATTACCCCAATGTCACCGCGGGAATCCGCAAGTTGAGTGCCAAAACACATATCAAGTGAATCAGTATGATACCCCATTGTCACCGCGAGTATTCATATGCAAGACATATATTAAGTGCTCTCAAATCCACAAAAGTATTCAATCTGGTAACAACGACATCTCAAAGGGAAAAACTCAATTCACCACAACAAGATAGAGAGGGGAAAACACCATATGATCCGACTATATTAACAAAGCCCGCGATACATCAAGATCGTGACATCTCAAGAACACGAGAGAGAGAGAGAGAGAGATTAAACACATAGCTACTGGTTTAAAAACCCTCACCCCCGAGGGTGGACTACTCCCTCCTCATCGTGGTGGCCACCGGGATGATGAAGATGGCCATCGGAGATGATTCCCCCCTCCGGCAGGGTGCCAGAAAGGGTCTAGATTGGTTTTCGGTGGCTACAGAGCCCTACGGCGGCGGAACTTCTGATCTAGGTTAACCCCGAAGAGTTTCAGAATATTTGGGAATTTATAGTGCAAAGAGGGGGTCCGGGAGGCCACCGACGTGGGCACAACCCACCTGGGCGCGCCTGGGCCCCCAGGTGTGCCCTGGTGGGTTGTGCCCCCCTCGGGGCACCCCCAAGGTGCTTCTCTGGCCCATCCTGGGTGTTCTGATCAATAAAAAATCTCCAAAAAGTTTAGCGGTGTTTGGACTCCGTTTGATATTGATTTCCTGCGATGTAAAAAACAAGCAAAAACAACAACTGGCATTGGGCACTGGGTCAATAGGTTAGTCCCAAAAAATGATATAAAGTTGCTATAAAATGATTGTAAAGCATCCAAGAATGACGATATAACGGCATGAATACTTCATAAATTATAGATACGTTGGAGACGTATCAAGCCCCTGTACAACCGTAGAGTAGGAAGGTTTTTAACGAACCTGCAGTGGAAAAAAATTAAGGTCCGAATAGGTTCAAGCCGAACTGTAGACCTTTTCCGCAATGTGCCTCCGACGCTGCCCAAGGTATTTTAAGTGTGTAATTATGTACGTGCGGTACGTATGCCACAACCTTATGGGGCGATCGGCGGAGGCTAAACTGCTATTCAAGCTCTGGATCCGCCGAGCTATTGCACTATAATGCGGATTGGACTCACTTAGCAGTGTCATGGTTCTTGATGGCCGATGAGCTATTCTGCTTAATGACGCCGCCCAATACCTCGGCTGCTAGGGCCGCGATGTGCTCCTTAGTATAGAGGGAGCGCTCCATATTTCCATTTACTGTAATGACGCCGCGCGGTCCGGACATTTTGAGCTTCAGATAAGCATAGTGCAGGACTACATTAAAGTGGACAAAAGCAGTTCGTCCAAGCAGTGCGTGATAACCACTACGGAAAGGGACGATGTCGAAGATCAATTCTTCGCTTCGGAAGTTGTCTGGAGAGCCGAATACTACTTCCAGTGTTAAGGAGCTTGTGCAGCGGGCCTCCACGCCGGGTATTACTCCTTTAAAGGTAGTGTTACTGGTCTTGATTCTTGATGGGTCGATACCCATCTTACGGACAGTATCTTGATAGATCAAGTTGAGGCTTTTGCCGCCGTCCATAAGGACTCTAGTGAGATGGTATCTGTCGATGATAGGATCGAATACCAGGGCCGCCGAGCCTCCGTGACGGATACTGGTTGGGTGGTCCCTGCGATCAAAGGTGATCGGACAAGCCGACCATGGGTTGAATTTTGGGGCGACAAGCTCTACGGCATAGACGTTCCTTAATGCGTGCTTGCGCTCCCTCTTGGGGATGTGGGTGACATATATCATGTTCACCGTTTTCACCCGAGGGGGAAACTTCTTCTGTCCCCCGATGTTCGGAGGGTGAGGCTCATCATCGTCCTCGCTTTGAGGTCCCTTCCCCTTATGTTCGGTATTTAATTTATCGGCCTGTTTAAAAACCCAGAAGTTTCTGTTGGTGTGGTTGGCAGGCTTGTCAGGGGCGCCATGGATCTGCCAAGGCCTATCCAGCTTTTTGTCTAAATTAGATGGACCGCCCCTATTTCCTTTGAACGGCTTCTTCCGATGATTGGGTTTAGAGCCACTGAATCCGGCATCTACTATTGTATCCTCTGTTTCTTTGTTGTTGTTCTGACGCTTGTTTTTGCTATGTCATGGCCTTCCATTGCCATCCCTGGCCTCGGAGGTGACGGGGTCGCTGGTACTGTTGCTTCTACGAGCTAACCACCTATCTTTGCCCGCACAGAAGCGGGTCATAAGTGCAGTAAGAGCTGCCATAGTCTTCGGCTTTTCCTGACCGAGGTGTCGGGCAAGCCATTCGTCACAGACGACGTGCTTAAATGCCGCTAAGGCTTCGGCATCCGGACAATCGGCGATTTGGTTCTTTTTAATTAAGAACCGAGTCCAAAGTTTGCGGGCTGACTCTCCGGGTTGCTGGACTATGTGACTCAGGTCATCAACGTCCGGTGGCCGGACATAAGTGCCCTGAAAGTTGTCTCGAAAAGCGTCCTGTAAGTCCTCCCAGCTACCAATGGAGTTCTCTGGGAGGCTATTCAACCAGTGCCGTGCTGGTCCTTTTAGCTTTAAAGGGAGGTATTTAATGGTGTGGAGATCATCTCCGCGAGCCATGTGAATGTGGAGAAGGAAATCTTCAATCCATAAAGCGGGATCTGTCGTTCCATCGTATGGTTCGATGTTTACGGGTTTAAACCCTTTTGGAAACTGGTGCTGCATTACCTCATTGGTAAAGCACATGGGGTGCGCAGCACCTCTATACTAGGCAACATCGCGAAGGAGTTCGGATGACATCTGAGTTCGAGGATGACCCCGGTGAGGGAGTCCTGGAATAGGGGGTCTCCGGACAGCCGGACTATCTCCATTGGCCAGACTATTAGACTATGAAGATACAAGATTGAAGACTTTGTCTTGTGTCTGGGTAGGACTCTACTTGGCGTGGAAGGCAAGCTAGGCAATACGGATATGGATATCTCCTCCTTTATAACCGACCTTGTGTAACCCTAACCCTCTCCGGTGTCTATATAAACCGAAGATTTTTAGTCCGTAGGACAACAACCATAACATACAATCATACCGTAGGCTAGCTTCTAGGGTTTAGCCTCTCTGATATCGTGGTAGATCTACTCTTGTACTACCCATATCATCAATATTAGTCAAGCAGGACGTAGGGTTTTACCTCCATCAAGAGGGCCCGAACCTGGGTAAAACATCGTGTCCCCTGCCTCCTGTTACCATCCGGCCTAGACGCACAGTTCAGGACCCCCTACCCGAGATCCGCCGGTTTTTACACCGACATTGGTGCTTTCATTGAGAGTTCCGCTGTGCCGTCGCCATCAGGAAGGATGTCTCATCCCGTCTTTAAAGACGACACTGTTGCTGAGGGAGCTTTGGCTATCGGCCAAACTCTTCGGCTAGGTGGTTTTCTTATGACCGCCTGTTCGGCCGCAGCGCCGACGATGACTTCTCGGGTCATCGAAAGCAATCTTCACGTCAACTCGGAACTCGCCGAGCAGTTAGATCCAATGGAGCTTTCTTCCCTGAACGAGCTCTTGGATCGCATCGCCGCTCCGGGAGTCGCTACAGACTACAATCAGATTGGGCCTAAACCCGATCTGAGAGAGATCAACTCTCCCCAGGTCACCCATCACGTTGCAGTGGTGGAGGAACAATGCGGCAACCCTTCATCTATCTTAAGGACTAGCTATGTCCGGATTCCCGATCCCTCCAAGCCGGATACCCGCGGAGGGGAGGACATCACTCAAGGCCTGAACCTAGAATCAGGCAGTGGGCCAGATTTATCGGAAAACATCCAAGAATCCAAACTTCCGAGTTCGGAAACTCCTTGGCCCCTGAGTCTTAGATTGGGTGAGGATTCGGATTCAATTCCACCCACCCACACAAACATACGTGATCTATCCCAAATTAGGCAAGAGCCCGAAGAAACAGTACACCATTACTGGGCCAGATTCCTCTTGGTCATGAACAGGATAAAGGACTGCCGCGAGGAAGACGCAATTTCATTCTTCTACAATGATTGCACGGACAAGGGAATCCTCAATGCCATAAGTCGCCGTGAAATTACACGCTTTGCCGACTTGTCGTCCATAGTACAAAAGTACTGTGCGATGCAAAGCGCCTGGAAAACCGAAATAAAATTTTGGGATAATCCGGCCCTGAACACAAACCCAGTCCGAAATGAAAGGGTGCATTATCACAATACACCTGGGTTAACTACCAAAAAGCAAAAGCCCTCTACGGGGCAAGGAACCGTACTGGAGGGATGGCTCAACGGACCCTGCAAAATTCATAGTACAGCAGATGCAATACCAACGCATAGCCTTAGAGCATGTTGGATACTCTGGCAGGTGGCCAAAAGTGGTGAGGATCTACTCCTCCCAAATACCACAGAGCAGCATCCTGTGGACAACAATACGGTGTTAATGGTCTTTGAGACCTTCGTGTCAAATAACAGACGCAAGAGAACACTCCACAGCATGGCCGAAATCCGCCACATAGCAGAAATAAATCCTTGGAGTGACACGACTATTACCTTCGATGCCAGTGACGAACCTAAATTCCAAACAGCCCGAGCACCAGCCGCACTGGTCCTCAGTCCAATCATGGATGGCTTTCGACTCACCAAGGTACTCATGGACGGCAGCAACGGATTAAACCTCATCAATGAGGAAACTCTTCAAAAGATGGAAATAGACTGGAGCCACATTGAGTAAAGTAGCACAACCTTTAGAGGAATCATCCCCAGTCGGGAAGCATGCTGTGCTGGGAAAATCATACTAGATGTGGTATTCGGCACGCCGGATAATTATAGGTCCGAAGAAATTACATTCCAAGTGGCCCCGTTCAGCAGCGGATACCACGCTCTACTAGGGCGGGAGGCGTTTACAATCTTCCAAGCCATACCCCATTACGGGTACATGAAGCTCAAAATGCCCGGGCCCAACGGAATCATCACTCTTGCTAGTGATCCGGACATAGCACTCTGCGCCGAAAATAAGACAGCCGCACTGGCCCTCGAGGCACTATCCGAAGCCCTAGCGGCCGAGGAACTAACTGCGCTGTGCTCCACGATGAACAGGGACGATGTGATACTCGATAAAAGATCCAAGTCCACCTCCTTCAAACTGGCGGACGAAATAGTCAAATTCCAAGTCCATCCAACGGACCCTACAAAAACAGCTTCCATCGAGGCACAATTAAACCCTGATGTCGAGCCGCACTGCGAGAATTCCTACGCGAGAACTGGGACATTTTTGCCTGGCACCCTTCAGACATGCCAGGAATCCCACGCAGACTGGCTGAGCACAGCCTAAATATCCTAAAAGGATTCAAGCTAGTCAAGTAGGCTCTTCGACGTTTCTTTGAACCTAAGAGACAAGCCATGGGAGAAGAACTAGCCAAGCTATTGGAGGCCGGATTCATCAGAGACATAAAACATCCGGACTGGCTAGCAAACCTGTTGATGGTACCAAAGAAGGACAAATCCTGGTGCTTGTGCGTCGATTTTAAGGACCTTAACAAGGCCTGCCCAAAGGATCCCTTCCCCCTCCCCCGCATTGATCAAATCATCAATGCTACCGCAGGACACGATTCATTGTGTTTCCTCGACGCATACTCCGGCTACCATCAAATTAAAATGGCGGAGCTAGACCAACCCGCAACGGTATTCATCACACCATACGGCCCATTCTGCTTCAACACAATGCCCTTCGGGCTCAAAAACGCCGGCGCAACATATCAGCGCATGATTCAGACATGTCTGGCAAACCAGATCGGCAAAAAAGTGGAGGCATACGTGGATGATGTGGTCGTTAAAACCAAGCATATCGAAACCCTAGTAGACGACTTGAGGCTCACATTCGACAACCTCCGAACATATGACATCAAGCTCAATCCGGAAAAATACGTTTTCGGCGTACCAGCCGGAAAGCTCCTGGGATTCCTTGTCTCCAGTAGAGGTATTGAAGCTAATCTGGCCAAAATCCAAGCGTTGTCACAGTTGGCTACCCCAACAGACCTCAAACAAATACAAAAATTGACTAGATGCGTGGTGGCTCTAAGCCGCTTTATCTCCCGCTTCGGAGAAAAGGCATTACCCCTTTATCGCCTCCTCCAGCGCACCGAACACTTCGAGTGGACGGATGCCGCCATGGCCGGACTCAACGAAATAAAAGCCATATTGGCAACAAACCCAGTCCTGGCCGCGCCAAACATTGGTGAACCAATGCTATTATACATTGCGGCAACTCATCAAGTAGTAAGCGCAGTGCTCGTCGTCGAGCGAGAAGTGGACGGACACAAATTCCCCCTTCAAAAGCCAGTTTACTATGTGTCCACTGTCCTTACTCCATGCAAATCACGGTACCCGCATTATCAAAAGATAGCGTACGCGGTATTTATGGCATCCCGGAAGCTGCGACACTACTTTCAAGAGTGTTCGATAACGGTAGCCTCGGAAGTGCCACTTAACGATATTATAAACAACCGCGATGCGACGGGATGGATTGCCAAATGGGCCATTGAGCTCCTCTCGTTCGACATAACTTACAAGCCACGGCGAGCCATTAAGTCGCAAGTTTTGGCTGACTTCGTCGCTGAGTGGACGGAAGCCGAACTCCCTAAAGAGTATGGCACATATTCAAACTGGATCATGCACTTCGACGGCTCCAAAATGTTGGCTGGTCTGGGGGCTGGCATCGTTTTGATGTCCCCAACAGGAGATACCATTCAATATGTACTACAGATAATGTATACAGACTCCAACAACGCAGCCGAATATGAGGCCCTTCTACATGGTCTCCGGATGGCAGTATCCATGGGCATTCAACACCTAGAGGTGCGCGGGGATTCGAACCTCGCGGTATCCCAAATAAATGGAGATTTTGATGCCAAGGATCCGAAAATGGCAGCTTATCGCAATGTCGTCCTAAAAATGTCAGCTCGGTTCGAGGGGCTCGAATTTCACCATGTGGCTCGGGAAAACAATCAGGCGGCGGATATCCTCGCCCGCATCGGCGCAAAACGCGACGCGGTCCCTCCCAACATATTTTTGGAACGGCTCTTCAAGCCATCCGTAGCATGGGAAGGGGACACCGGTAACAACAGTCCGGACCCGGCCAACATACCCGATACCGAACTCTCTGACACAATCGGAGGCTCCACCACCGAAATAACACATTCATCCCACGAAATAATGGCCATTATTACCCTGTGGACAGAACCATTCCTGGCCTACCTAACTAGACAGGAACTTCCGGAGGACCAAAATGAGGCACGCTGCATAGTGCGGCGATCCAAGGCCTGCAGGGTCCATGAGGGAGAATTGTACAAAAAAGCGCTACCGGAGTCCTTCAAAGGTGCATCTCCGAAGAGGAAGGGCGGAACCTTTTGGTAGAGATTCACGCCAGACTCGGCGGTCATCACGCCGTAGCCCGAGCTCTTGTAAGCAAGGCCTTCCATACAGGATTCTATTGGCCAACGGCCCAGGCAGATGCACAGGACTTGGTCCAACATTGCGTCGGTTGCCAGCTCTTTGCAAATCAAAGCCACATGCCACCCACCACCCTCCAAACAATCCCCATTACATGGCCCTTCGCGGTTTGGGGGCTTGACATGGTTGGACCCCTTAAAGGGGGAACCGACAAGAAAAAATACTTATTGGTCATGGTGGATAAGTTCACCAAATGGATAGAGGCTAAACTGGTTAAAACAGCCGAATCCGGACCGGTGATAGATTTCATATCCGGGGTTGTACACCGTTACGACATCCCCCACAGCATCATCACTGATAACGGCACGAACTTCACGGCCGGCGAGGTAAAACCCTGGTGCAGCAAAATGGGCATCAAGCTCGATTATGCTTCAGTCTATCACCCACAAACCAACGGTCAAGTCGAACGAGCAAATGGTCTTATAATGAGCGGCATTAAACCCAGATTAGTGCACTCCTTAACTGAGTCTGACACGCACTGGGTAGAGGAGCTCGACTCTATACTCTGGGGGCTGCGAACCACGCCGAATCGTAGTACCGGATATACACCATTTTTTATGGTGTACGGCGCAGAGGCAGTCCTGCCCTGTGACATAATTCATGACTCACCTCGAGTGCACATGTACGAAGAAAGAGAAGCCGTGCTCGATCGGCAGGACAGTCTGGACACCTTGGAGGAAGAGCACGACGTAGCCAAAGCCCGTTCCACATTTTACCAGCAACAGGCTCGCAGATACCAAAGCAGAGAAGTACGGGCCAAAACTTATAACGTTGGCGAACTAGTTCTACCACTGCCGGATAAGAAAAAGAACTAGCTCGAGCCCAAATGGGAAGGTCCCTTCATTATCGACCAAGTTCTGACCGGTGGAGCGTACCGGCTGCGGGATGCATCGACTAGTCGACTCGAGCCGAACCCATGGAACGCAGCCAGGCTTCGAAGATTCTACGCCTAGCACCGGACTCTATGTTAGTCCCCTCCCTTTGTCCATTTTCTGCATATGCATCATCTATCTTGTTTCCCTTTCTTTATTTTCTTTCTCTAGGCCTTCAAGGGTCACCTTGTGCCTGACTCATACATTACAGATGCGCTAGCCACACTCTTCATACCTGGGGGCTTCTTTCACAGAAGCTTAAATTATTTACCTGGGCCTCACGCCCAACACATGTGTTATACTTTCGCATGTACCTTTTTTCACCATTATGCATCGATATGACTTAAGTTTTGGCCAAGCTGGGTTGCCTGGCTCTTGTATTTATGCCCTACGTTCCCGTTAATTCGGCTAGGGCATAAGGGGAGCACCTCTGTGATTGTTACCGTCGGGTCAGTCGGACGTGTACCTCAGACTGGGTGAAGCCGAGAGCTAGCGTTCTTAAGGGAATATTCGGTCGGTGAACAAAATATGACTTTTATTTATTATCCATATCTGCCCCCAGATGCTTTTTCTGTGCTTCTTGTCGCAGTCCGGACATGCACTTTAGGGCATGCTTACCCAGTGAAAGGAACCCTTAACGGAACTATTCTCCCTGGAAGATGTTTCTTACTACCCATGTAATATAACATAACTAGTTGGGCACTTGTCTGATAAAGCACTAATGACCCCTACGCCTGGTCTCCACGCATGCTCCGGTTCTTACATAACAGAGAGGGTATTCGAACACACTACGGACCGTCGGGTCCCGAGGTCGAAGCGAAAAGGTCCGCCACGACAAACGATCTACAATCCGGCTAGAAGGCATTATACATGTCACTTTAAAATTACATATTCAATTTGAATGGTTGAATTCCTCTTCAATACCATCCAAAAGGCTGTCTAGTTTACAGTCCTGTTGGGAATACTTTGCGGCCAATTCTACTTAATCGTACACTAAGCTCACAGGGATCTCCTTCCCATCGGGCCCCACAGGTCCGACTTCGGCCATGTGGTTCGGGTCAGCCTTCATGTACCGTGTCTTCACCATTGCCCAGGCCTCCCTGGCGCCCTGACAGCAGGCCGATATCTTCCATAATCGGAAGCGCCGCCGCGCTCCCTTTAGCTTTTCTGCACGCTCTCCAAGGCCTTCGGGTATGGAGACGGATGGCCACAAGGCCTGGGCGACGCCTTGCATCACCTGCCGAACTCGTTCGTGCAGCTGTAAGAGCTCGGGAAGAAGGTCACCCGTTGAACCGGGCATTTCCTCGGCAGGACGACCTGTCAGCATACCTACATAAATAACTCTGTCAGCCAGCTTCCTCACCGAACTCTTTTTCAAAGTTCGTTCAAGCACTTACTAAATATGCCGCGTCGAAGCCACCGATTTTCCTTAACAGAGTCCGACAGTTGGGCGCGAACATCTTGTAGTTCCACGCCCAGCTTGGTGTTGGCATCTTGGAGGTCATTTTTCTCCTGCCTCACCCTCGTAAGCACGTTCTCACCGGCCTTCAGCTGGCGTTGGAGCTGTTGCTTATCCGGATTTACTCCAGTGTCATCTGCAATTTTATTGTCAGATCTGCATACACGCCGCATTCTATATGATACTTATCATTTGAAGAATATGTTACCAGAGAGGGTCTCTTTGGGCTCCCCTGCTGCGACCAGTGCGGCCAGAAGTTGGGCTTTGCACTCTTTCAGCTCTTGGGACAGTTGCGTATTCTTTTCTGTAAGAACCTGCATAACAAATGATCCCTAAATCAGTTATCCTAACGGTTTCAAGACTCAGGGGCTACTGATATATATAATCACCAAATTTTCTTACCTGTATGTCTTTTACATACTGCTCCGTGGCTCTGGCTAGACCATTTTGAGTGGCACGGAGGTGCGCGTCTCCCGAGTTGAAGGCATCCAATGCCTCTTGGGAGAAACAAGCGTCACGAAGAATAGTTCGGCGACGCCTGTGGTTCATGGCACTTTCCACCTCGGAATGGGTGGTGGACAGTTTATCCGCATCCTCTGTCGGAGGAGCACCCGGCGCACGTCTCGTATTCGTTCTCGCCTCCGAATCCGGCCTTGGAGCCTGTCTTGTGGAGGCGCGATTGGTAGCCTCTCCGGGTATAGTCTGGCGAGCGCTCTTTTTCCTGAAAGGAAGGCATGGGCGTTAATATGCCTCTTAGAATAATGTCTTGCAATAAAGACGGCGCTGTACCGCTGCGCCGGTGTCTCAAACCGGACTGCGGGTCTTTTCAGCCTGCCTGGCCTCGCGGCCCCTTGTTGGCCAGTCGCCGCAGGCTCGGCCTTCTGCCTCGAGGACCTCCCCTGCAAAACACAGCTGTTATACGGCGATCAAAAACACACAAGGACGGATCCCTTTTTGAAGTTCTGGGACTTCGGTCTCAGTCACCTATGAGGCTGGAACTAGCCCAGGGTAATCGGCCGTAATGGCCACCAAAGTGTTATCATTGCTCGATTGGTAAAACACCCCATATATCAGCTCCACAGATATGTCCGGATCCTCTTGGGAGGTCAGGTTGAGGGACCGTCGAGGGTCCTTGGGTTGTGGAGGGGGGTTGTTTATCTCCCTTACAGCCTGGCACAGTTCCTGCATAGAAATCGCTAGACTGAGTACTTAACTGCGGAAATATGAAACGGATGGGCGAGAAAAAGTCTCCGCTTACCCAGCTCGGAGGATTGTACATAGAAAATCCGCCCTGCGGGTTGACACGAAGGAATTCCTCCTCTTCTCCCTTGTACAAAGTGGATAAGATCTTTGTTAGATCATCAACCGACCCTGTCCCTTTACGGCCGTAGCGGGTGGCGTCATCCTCCCCGTTGAAATCCCACATGGGGTGGCCTCTATACTGAAGCGGCTGCACCCCCCGCATGATACATATGGCCATGACCTCGATCATGGTCAATCCGGATCGAGCTAAAAAACTTATCCGGCTCATCAGGTAAAGAACGTCCCTGTCATCTTCCTCCAGGGGGCTCCATGGACGCCAGCTCCGGTGCTTCTTCAAAGGGGTGTTGTGGAACTCAGGAAGGCCGATCCAAATAGGATCCGGGAGGGGACATCTTCTATATAAAACCATTCTGAAGGCCAGTCTTTGGACGTCTTCTTTGGGGTTCCGGACAGGTATCCGGTCCCGGCAATATGCCACACTTTGGCTCCGCCCACTTGATATATTGACCCCTTCTGAGAGCGGGGCACAAGGCAGAACAGCTTCTTCCACAGAGCGAAATGAGCCTCACAACCCAAAAACAACTCGCAAAGGGCTACGAATCCCGCGATATGCAGCATGGAGGCACGCGTAAGGTTGTGCAACTGGAGGCCGTAGAACTCCAGGAGCCCCCGGAGAAACGGATGAATTGGTAATCCGAGGCCTCTTACCAAATAAGGGACAAGGCATACCCGTTCTCCCTTGGAGGGATTGGGGAGGCTCTCCGCCATTATAGGTGGCAAGCCCGGCTCGAACCGGGACCATGCACGCTGGGGGAAGAAATCCCTTGGGCTGGAGCATCACTAATTTTCTTTGCGGGACGGAACATCTCTCCCAATCTCCAGACTTGGAGCTAGGGGCGCGAGAGGAGGAGCTGCGTCGACTGGCCATGTTGGAATGGATCTCTGTTGGGTGTGCTCCGATGAAGGCTCGCCAAGGGAGGATGGTGTGATTTGGATCTGAATCCTCGTCTTTTAAATAGGCAGCTCATTCACACAGCTAGGGGGGGAATGTGAAAACACCCTGGCTCTTCACATTCGCTCGATGCGTGGAAAGTGGCCATTATTAGGCGTGGAAGCCAAGGAGTGCAACATTCACAGCAAACCGGACATTATTTCGACAGGTACACAGAATTTGGAGAGGAACCCGCCTTGCAATGACGAAGACAATACTGCGCGCCAGACTCATCGTCATTGAAGCCTGGTTCGGGGGCTACTGAGGGACTCCTGGATTAGGGGGTCTCCGGACAGCCGGACGATCTCCATTGGCCGGACCGTTAGACTATGAAGATACAAGATTGAAGACTTCGTCTCGTGTCCGGGTGGGACTCTACTTGGCGTGGAAGGCAAGCTAGGCAATACGGATATGGATATCTCCTCCTTTGTAACCGACCTTGTGTAACCCTAACCCTCTCCGGTGTCTATATAAACCGAAGAGTTTTAGTCCGTAGGACAACAACCATAACATACAATCATACCGTAGGCTAGCTTCTAGGGTTTAGCCTCTCTGATCTCGTGGTAGATCTACACTTGTACTACCCATATCATCAATATTAATCAAGCAGGACATAGGGTTTTACCTCCATCAAGAGGGCCCAAACCTGGGTAAAACATCGTGTCCCCTGCCTCCTGTTACCATCCGGCCTAGATGCACAGTTCGGGACCCCCTACCCGAGATCCGCCGGTTTTGACACCGACACCCGGACTTGGTTATGTTTGTCATGCCAGGCCTAGTGGCCATCATCTCGTGCTGGATGCTACCTCTTGAGCACTGCGTTGGTTTTCCCCGAAGAGGAAGGGATGATGCAGCAAAGTAGCGTAAGTATTTCCCTCAGTTTTTGAGAACCAAGGTATCAATCCAGTAGGAGGCTACGCGCGAGTCCCTCGTACCTGCACAAAACAAATAAATCCTCGCAACCAACGCAAATAGGGGTTGTCAATCCCTATAAGGCCACTTACGAGAGTGAGATCTGATAGATATGATAAGATAATATTTTTGGTATTTTTATAATAAAGATGCAAAGTAAAATAAAGGCAAACTAAATAGCAAAGGAAATAACTAAGTAGTAGGAGATTAATATGATGAAGAAAGACCCGGGGGGCATAGGTTTCACTAGTGGCTTCTCTCGAGAGCATAAGTATTCTACGGTGGGTGAACAAATTATTCTTGAGCAATTGACAGAATTGAGCATAGTTATGAGAATATCTAGGCATGATCATGTATATAGGCATCATGCCCGAGACAAGTAGACTGACTCCTGCCTGCATCTACTACTATTACTCCACTCATCGACCGATATCCAGCATGCATCTAGAGTATTAAGTTAGAAAAAGAGTAACACCTTAAGCAAGATGACATGATGTAGAGGGACAGACTCATGCAATATGAAGAAAACCCCATCTTGTTATCCTCGATGGCAACAATACAATACGTGCCTTGCTGCCCCTACTGTCACTGGGAAAGGACACCGCAAGATTGAACCCAAAGCTAAGCACTTCTCCCATAGCAAGAAAGATTAATCTAGTAGGCCAAACCAAACTGATAATTCGAAGAGACTTGCAAAGATAACCAATCATACATAAAAGAATTCAGAGAAGATTCAAATATTATTCATAGATAGACTTGATCATAAACCCACAATTCATCGGTCTCAACAAACACACCGCAAAAACAAGATTACATCGAATAGTTCTCCACAAGAGAGGGGGAGAACATTGTATTGAGATCCAAAAAGAGAGAAGAAGCCATCTAGCTACTAACTATGGACCCGTAGGTATGAGGTAAACTACTCACACTTCATCGGAGGGGCTATGGTGTTGATGTAGAAGCCCTCCGTGATCGATGCCCCCTCCCGCGGAGCTCCGAAACAGGCCCCAAGATGGGATCTCGTGGATACATAAAGTTGTGGCGGTGGAATTAGGTTTTTGGCTCCGTATTTGATCGTTTGGGGGTACGTAGGTATATATAGGAGGAAGGAGTATGTCGGTGGAGCAACAGGGGGGCCACGAGGGTGGAGGGCGCGCCTGGGGGGTAGGCACGCCCCCCTACCTCGTGGCCTCCTCTTTTCTTTCTTGACGTAGGGTCCAAGTCTCCTGGGTCTTGTTCTTTGAGAAAATCACGTTCCCGAAGGTTTCATTTCGTTTGGACTTCGTTTGATATTCCTTTTCTTCGAAACCCTAAAATAGGCAAAAACAGCAATTCTGGGCTGGGCCTCCGGTTAATAGGTTAGTCCCAAAAATAATATAAAAGTGGATAATAAAGCCCAATAATCTGTAGCTAGCGCAAGATCTGGAACCCCAAAAATTCAAAAATAAATTGCTGGACGTGAGTAATTTATCTATTAATCATCTGCAAAAATAATTAACTAAATATCACTTTTCAAATAAAATGGCAGTAGTTCTCGTGAGCGCTAAAGTTTCTGTTTTTTACAGCAAGTTCAACAAGACTTTCCCCAAGTCTTCCCAACGGTTCTACTTGGCACAAACACTAATTAAACACAAAAAACACAAACCAAAACATAGGCTAGATAAATTATTTATTACTAAACAGGAGCAAAAAGCAAGGAATAAAAATAAAATTGGGTTGCCTCCCAACAAGCGCTATCATTTAACTCCCCTAGCTAGGCATAACAAGCAAGAATAGATCTAGGTATTGCCATCTTTGGTAGTCAATTCATAAGTGGCTCTCATAATAGATTCATAAGGTAATTTAATTTTATTTCTAGGAAAGTGTTCCATGCCTTTCCTTAATGGAAATTGGAATCTAATATTTCCTTCCTTCATATCAATAATTGCACCAAACGTTCTAAGGAAAGGTCTACCAAGAATAATAGAACATGAAGGATTGCAATCTATGTCAAGAACAATAAAATCTACGGGCACATAATTCCTATTTGCAACAATAATAACATCATTAATTCTTCCCATAGGTTTCTTAATAGTGGAATCCATAAGGTGCAAGTTTAGAGAGCAATCATCAAAATCACAGAAACCTAACAAATCACACAAAGTCTTTGGAATCGTGGAAATGCTAGAACCCAAATCACATAAAGCATAGCATTCATGATCTTTAACTTTAATTTTAATAGTTGGTTCCCACTCATCATAAAGTTTTCTAGGGATAGAAACTTTCAATTCAAGTTTTTCTTCATAAGATTGCATCAAGGCATCAACGATATGTTTAGTAAACGCTTTATTTTGACTATAAGCGTGAGGAGAATTTAGCACGGATTGCAACAAGGAAATACAATCAATAAAATAGCAATTTTAATGGTTAAGTTCCTTGAAATCCATAATAGTGGGTTTAGCAACGTCTAGGGTTTTAATTTCTTCAATCCCACTTTTATCAAATTTAGCATCAAGATCAACAAATTCCGAATTCTTAGAACGCCTTCTAGGTAAAGGTGGATCATATTCAGTCCCATCATTATCAAGATTCATATTGCAAAACCAAGATTTAATAGGGGACACATCAATAACTTTTAGATCTTCATCTTTATTTTCATAGGAACTAGAAGAACACGCTCTTATAAAGGCATCTTTGTTAGCACGCATCCTAGCGGTTCTTTCTTTGCACTCATCAATGGAAATTCTCATGGCTTTGAGAGACTCATTGATATCATGCTTAGGAGGAATAGATCTAAGTTTCAAAGAATCAACATCAAGAGCAATTCTATCAACGTTCCTAGCCAAATCATCAATCTTAAGCAATTTTTCTTCAATCATAGCATTAAAATTCTTTTGTGAAGTAATAAATTCTTTAATATTAGATTCAAAATCAGAGGGCATCTTATTATAATTTCCATAAGAATTGTTGTAGGAATTACAATAATTATTAGAGGGATTACTAGGATAAGGCCTACGATTAAAATTTCCTCTATACGCGTTGTTACCAAAATTGTTCCTACCAACAAAATTCACATCCATAGATTGATTATTATTCTCAATCAAAGTAGACAAGGGCATATCATTAGGATCAGAAGAAACACTCTTATTAGCAAATAATTTCATAAGTTCATCCATCTTTCCACTCAAAACATTAATTTCTTCTATCGCATGCACCTTTTTATTAGTAGATCTTTCAGTATGCCATTGAGAATAATTAACCATAATATTATCTAGGAGTTTAGTAGCTTCTCCTAAAGTGATTTCCATAAAAGTGCCTCCCGCGGCCGAATCTAAAAGATTTCTAGAAGCAAAATTCAATCCGGCATAAAATTTTGTATAATCATCCACAAATTTAAACCATGAGTAGGGCAATTACGTATCATTAATTTCATTCTCTCCCAAGCTTGTGCAACATGTTCATGATCAAGTTGCTTAAAATTCATAATATCGTTTCTAAGAGAGATGATCTTAGCGGGAGGAAAATACTTAGAGATAAAAGCATCTTTGCACTTGTTCCATGAATCAATACTATTTTTAGGCAAAGACGAAAACCAAGCTTTAGCACGATCTCTAAGCGAAAAAGGAAATAGCTTCAATTTAAACAATATCATTATCCACATCTTTCTTCTTTTGCATATCACACAAATCAACGAAGTTATTTAGATGGGTAGCGGCATCTTCACTAGGAAGTCCAGAAAACGGATCTTTCATGACAAGATTCGGCAAAGCAGTATTAATTTCACAAGATTCAGCATCGGTAAGAGCAGCAATCGGAGTGCTAATAAAATCATTGTTGTTGGTATTGGTGAAGTCACATAATTTAGTATTATCTTGAGCCATCGTGACAAGCAAGCAAACTAACACACAAGCAAACAAAAAGCAAGCGGGCAAAAAGAGGCAAATAGAGAAAGAGAGGGAGGATAGAGAGAGAGGGCGAATAAAATAGCAAGGGTTAAGTGGGAGAGAGGAAAACGAGAGGCAAATGGCAAATAATGTAATGCGGGAGATAAGGGTATGTGATGGGTACTTGGTATGTTGACTTTTGCGTAGACCTCCTCGGCAACGGCGCCAGAAATCCTTCTTGCTACCTCTTGAGCACTCCGTTGGTTTTCCCCGAAGAGGAAGGGATGATGCAGCAAAGTAGCGTAAGTATTTCCCTCATTTTTTGAGAACCAAGGTATCAATCCAGTAGGAGGCTACGCGCGAGTCCCTCATACCTGCACAAAACAAATAAATCCTCGCAACCAACGCAAATAGGGGTTGTCAATCCCTATAAGGCCACTTACGAGAGTGAGATCTGAAAGATATGATAAGATAATATTTTGGTATTTTTATGATAAAGATGCAAAGTAAAATAAAGGCAAAGGAAATAACTAAGTAGTAGGATATTAATATGATGAAGATAGACCCGGGGGCCATAGGTTTCACTAGTGGCTTCTCTCGAGAGCATAAGTATTCTATGGTGGGTGAACAAATTACTGTTGAGCAATTGACAGAATTGAGCATAGTTATGAGAATATCTAGGCATGATCATGTATATAGGCATCACGTCCGAGACAAGTAGACCGACTCCTGCCTCCATCTACTACTATTACTCCACTCATCGACCGCTATCCAGCATGCATCTAGAGTATTAAGTTAAAAACAGAGTAACGCCTTAAGCAAGATGACATGATGTAGTGGGATAGACTCATGCAATATGAAGAAAATCCCATCTTGTTATCCTCGATAGCAACAATACAATACGTGTCTTGCTGCCCCTACTATCACTGGGAAAGGACACCGCAAGATTGAACCCAAAGCTAAGCACTTCTCCCATTGCAAGAAAGATCAATCTAGTAGGCCAAACCAAACTGATAATTCGAAGAGACTTGCAAAGATAACCAATCATACATAAAAGAATTCAGAGAAGATTCAAATATTATTCATAGATAGACTTGATCATAAACCCACAATTCATCGGTCTCAACAAACACATCACAAAAAGAAGATTACATCGAGTAGTTCTCCACAAGAGAGGGGGAGAACATTGTATTGAGATCCAAAAAGAGAGAAGAAGCCATCTAGCTACTAACTATGGACCCGTAGGTCTGAGGTAAACTACTCACACTTCATTGGAGGGGCTATGGTGTTGATGTAGAAGCCCTCCGTGATCGATGCCCCCTCCGGCGGAGCTCCGGAACAGGCCCCAAGATGGGATCTCGTGGATATAGAAAGTTGCGACGGTGGAATTAGGTTTTTGGCTCTATATCTAATCATTTGGGGGTACGTAGGTATATATAGGAGGAAGGAGTACATCGGTGGAGCAACAGGGGGCCCACAAGGGTGGAGTGCGTGCCTGGGGGGGTAGGCGCGCCCCCCTACCTCGTGGCCTCCACTTTTCTTTCTTGACGTAGGGTCCAAGTCTCCCGGGTCTTGTTCGTTGAGAAAATCACGTTCCCGAAGGTTTCATTCCGTTTGGACTCCGTTTGATATTCCTTTTCTTCGAAACCCTAAAATAGGCAAAAACATCAATTCTGGGCTGGGCCTCCGGTTAATAGGTTAGTCCCAAAGATAATATAAAAGTGGATAATAAAGCCCAATAATGTCCAAAATAGTAGATAATATAGCATGGAGCAATCAAAAATTATAGATAAGTGCCCTGAAAGTTGTCCTGAAAAGCGTCCTCTAAGTCCTCCCAGCTACCAATGGAGTTCTATAGGAGACTATTCAACCAGTGTCGTGCTGGTCCTTTTAGCTTTAGAGGGAGATATTTAATGGCGTGGAGATCATCTCCGCGAGCCATGTGAGTGTGGAGAAGGAAATCTTCAATCCATAAAGCGGGATCTGTTGTTCCATCGTATGGTTCGATGTTTACGGGTTTAAACCCTTTCGGAAACTGGTGCTGCATTACCTCATTGGTAAAGCACATGGGGTGCGCAGCACCTCTATACCAGGCAACATCGCGATGGAGTTCGGATGACATCTGAGTTCGGGGCTGACCCCGGACTTGGTTATGTTTGTCGTGCCAGGCCTGATGGCCGTCATATCGTGCTGGAGCACGTCCTCGTGATCCATAGATTTATTGGGTCTGGTCGGCTCTATTGGTCAGGTCCTGACATAGGTCATACGTGTAGCCTGGAGCCGCTATCTCCTTGCCTCTACGGTGAGGGGGCGCGGGCTGGTGTTTGGTATAATTAGCCATTTTGTCCCGTCCACGTGGTGGTCGGTCCGGTTGATCTGCATGATTGTATTTTGATTGTATTGGCTCAAAGGCCTCATCGTCGAATTGCGGCAGCAACCTGTGTTTAGGACAACTTTTTGTTTGGCGCTCAAAGCCATATCCTTCTTCGGCGACTAGGACCTTGGTCCATCTGTCGTTAAGCGTATCCTGTTCGGCTTGAATCTGTTGTTGTTTCTTTTTCTGGCTCCGTGTAGTAGCGATGAGCCATCGCTCGAAGCGTTCTTGTTTGAGGGGTTCCTCTGGGATGATGAAATCTTCGTTACCAAGGCTAACATGCTCTTCAGAGATAGGTAAGTAGTTACTATCTTCCGAATCCCCGTGATCGGCAAGTTCGTCGGGGTTGACTTCACCCTCTTCCCCCTCATCCTACTCCAACACAGGCTCAATGGGGTGGTCCGAGTCTTCGGTGTTGTCTGGAGTTTCATTATCTTCGGTGCCGGTATTGCTTTCTCTTGCCCAACACGATCGTGAGCGGCACCACTGACGCCGACGTTTTGGTGGTTCATCGCCAGGCTTATCCTCATCTGGATCTTGAGTGCCATCGTCATCCTTCTTCTCAGGCATGTCCACCATGTATACATCGTAAGTAGAAGTGGTCGTCCAATGCCCAGTGATGGGCGGGTTTTGATCTGTCTCGGCTCCTACATCGTCGCCCATGCCATTGATGTCTTCGGAGCCATAATCTAGCATGTCGGTTAAATCCTAGAAAGTGGCTATGAAGTGGGTGGTGGGTGGGACAAAAAATTCCCTACTCTCAGTCCCTAGTTTAAGTTGGGCGTAGTTCGGAGGCGATACCTCTGTGATGGCTAGAGATTGTATCAAGTCCAACATTTCGTTTAAGAGTGAAGGCTGGACAGGCATCTCAGGATCGGTGGAGCCAAGCTCAATGATAACCACTTGATCGAGCCCGACGGACACAGACCTTGAGAGTTCGGAGCTGGCGTCCAGAGGCGAGTTCGGCTTCCTGATGACGGGAAGAGTCCCGTTCGAGTTCAGGTCCGCCGACAACGTGGTCGCATCTGGGTCTCCGGCTAGAAGCTCCTTGATGGGAGAGAGTCCGGCAGGGTTCACCCTCCCGTCTATGGACAGAGTGGCCCACCCCGGATCTAAGGCCAGGGCAGGGATGAGAGTCGACCCCTGAACGAGATTTAATGATAGATCTGAAGGGCCTTCTTCGTACAGGTGGGGAGCGGCGGTCGAGGCCATGAACCCTTCGAAGATCAAATCTCCTCAGATATCAGCGATGTAGTTCAAACTTCTAAACCTGATCTGGTGACCAGGGGCGTAGCTGTCGACCTGCTCAAGGTGACCGGTTAAGTTGGCATGTAGCATGAAGCCGCCAAACACGAAGAGTTGGCCAGGGAGGAAAGTCTCCCCAGACAGAGCGTCGTTGTCGATGATGAGGCAAGCCATCAATCCTTTTGTTGACAACACAACGGAACTCTCAATGAAAGCACCAATGTCGGTGTCAAAACCGACAAATCTTGGGTAGGGGCTCCCAAGCTGTGTATCTGAGGATCGATGGTAACAAGGGACAAAATGTTTTACCCAGGTTCGGGCCCTCTTAAAGGGGGTAAAACCTTGCGTCCTACTCGATTATATTCGATGTGTATAAGGGTTCAAGAGTTGATCTACCTCGAGATCGTAATGGCTAAACCCTAGCTGTCTAGCCTACGATTATTCTGATAGCCTCTACGGACTAAACCCTCTGGTTTATATATACACCGGAGGGGCCTAGGGTTGTACAGAGTCGGTTTGCAGAGGACAGAAATAGTAGATCCAGACACCAAAACTTGCCGTCCATGCATATAGGAGTCCTTCCCAGATACGGGGGATAATCTTCTGCTTTATCTTCAGGGCCCATCAGTCCGGCCCATATAGAATAGGCCGGACACCCGAGGACTGTTGGAAATATGCCATAGAGGCAATAATAAAATGGTTATTATTATATTTCCTTGTTCATGATAATTGTCTATTGTTCATGCTATAATTGTGTTATCCAAAAATCGTAATACATGTGTGAATACATAGACCACAACACGTCCCTAGTGAGCCTCTAGTTGACTAGCTCATTGATCAAAAGATAATCATGGTTTCCTGACTATGGACATTAGATGTCATTGATAACGGGATCACATCATTAGGAGAATGATGTGATGGACAAGACCCAATCCTAAGCATAGCTCAAAGATCGTGTAGTTCGTTTGCTAGAGCTTTTCCGAATGTCAAGTATCATTTCCTTAGACCATGAGATTGTGCAACTCCCGGATACTGTAGGAGTGCTTTGGGTGTGCCAAACGTCACAACGTAACTGGGTGACTATAAAGGTGCACTACGGGTATCTCTGAAAGTGTCTGTTGGGTTGGCACGAATCGAGACTGGGATTTGTCACTCCGTATGACGAAGAGGTATCTCTGGGCCCACTCGGTAATGCATCATCATAATGAGATCAATGTGACCAAGTGGTTGATCACGGGATCATGCATTACGGTACGAGTAAAGTGACTTGTCGGTAACGAGATTGAACGAGGTATTGGGATACCGACGATCGAGTCTCGGGCGAGTAACGTACCGATTGACAAAGGGAATTGTATACGAGATTGATTGAATCCACGACGTCGTGGTTCATCCGATGAGATCATCGAGGAGCATGTGGGAGCCAACATGGGTATCCAGATCCCGCTGTTGGTTATTGACCGGAGAGTCGTCTCGGTCATGTCTGCGTGTCTCCCGAACCCGTAGGGTCTACACACTTAAGGTTCGGTGACGCTAGGGTTGTAGAGATATTAGTATGCGGTAACCCGAAAGTTGTTTGGAGTCCCGGATGAGATCCCGGACGTCACGAGGAGTTCCGGAGGTGAAGAATTATATATAGGAAGTCCAGTTTCGGCCATCGGGAAAGTTTCGGGGGTCACCGGTATTGTATCGGGACCACCGGAAGGGTCCCGGGGGTCCACCGGGTGGGGCCACCTATCCCGGAGGGCCCCATGGGCTGAAGTGGGGAAGGGAACCAGCCCCTGGTGGGCTGGTGCGCCCCCCTTGGGCCTCCCCCTGCGCCTAGGGTTGGAAACCCTAGGGGTGGGGGGCGCCCCACTTGGCTTGGGGGGCAAGCCACCCCCCTTGAGATCCAATCTCTACGGCCGCCCCCCTAGGTGCCCTATATATAGTGGGCGGAGGGAGGGCAGCCGCACCCTAGCCCCTGGCGCCTCCCTCTCCCTCCCGTGACACCTCTCCCTCTCGCTGAGCTTGGCGAAGCCCTGCCGAGAACACCGTTGCTTCCACCACCACGCCGTCGTGCTGCTGGATCTCCATCAACCTCTCCTTCCCCCTTGCTGGATCAAGAAGGAGGAGATGTCTTCCCAACCGTACGTGTGTTGAACGCAGAGGTGCTGTCCGTTCGGCGCTCGGTCATCGGTGATTTGGATCACGACGAGTACGAATCCATCAACCCCGTTCTCTTGAACGCTTCCGCGCGCGGTCTACAAGGGTATGTAGATGCACTCCCCTTTCCCTCATTGCTAGATAACTCCATAGATTGATCTTGGTGATGCGTAGAAATTTTTTAAATTCTGCTACGTTCTCCAACGGTGGTATCAGAGCTAGGTCTATGCGTAGTTTCTATGCACGAGTAGAACACAAAGCAATTGTGGGCGTCGATATTGTCAATTTACTTGTCGTTACTAGTCTTATCTTGATTCGGTGGCATCGTGGGATGAAGCAGCCCGGACCGACCTTACGTACGCTTACGTGAGACTGGTTCCACCGACTGACATGCACTAGTTGCATAAGGTGGCTAGCGGGTGTCTGTCTCTCCCACTTTAGTCGGATCGGATTCGATGAAAAGGGTCCTTATGAAGGGTAAATAGAAATTGGCATATCACGTTGTGGTTTTGGCGTAGGTAAGAAACGTTCTTGCTAGAAACCTATAGCAGCCACGTAAAAACTTGCAACAATAATTAGAGGATGTCTAACTTGTTTTTGCAGCATATGACGTGTGATGTGATATGGCCAAAAGGATGTGATGAATGATATATGTGATGTATGAGATTGATCATGTTCTTGTAATAGGAATCACGACTTGCATGTCGATGAGTATGACAACCGGCAGGAGCCATAGGAGTTGTCTTAATTTATTAATGACCTGCGTGTCAACATAAACGTCATGTAATTACTTTACTTTATTGCTAAATCGTTAGCCATAGTAGTAGAAGTAATAGATGACGAGACAACTTCATGAAGACATGATGATGGAGATCATGATGATGGAGATCATGGTGTCATGCCGGTGACGATGATGATCATGGCGCCCCAAAGATGGAGATCAAAAGGAGCAAATGATATTGGCCATATCATGTCACTATTTGATTGCATGTGATGTTTATCATGTTTCTACATCTTATTTGCTTAGAACGACGGTAGCTTAAATAAGATGACCCCTCACATAATTGCAAGAAAGTGTTCCCCCTAACTGTGCACTGTTGCGAAGGTTCGTTGTTTCGAAGCACCACGTGATGATCGGGTGTGATAGGTTCTAACGTACGAATACAACGGGTGTAAGCAAGATTTACACACGCAATACACTTAGGTTGACTTGACGAGCCTAGCATGTACAGACATGGCCTCGGAACACGGAAGACCGAAAGGTCGAGCATGAGTCGTATAGAAGATACGATCAACATGAAGATGTTCACCGATGTTGACTAGTCCGTCTCACGTGATGATCGGACACGGCCTAGTTGACTCGGATCATGTTTCACTTAGATGACTAGAGGGATGTCTATCTGAGTGGGAGTTCATTGAATAATTTGATTAGATGAACTTAATTATCATGAACTTAGTCTAAAATCTTTACAATGTGTCTTGTAGATCAAATGGCCCACGCTAATGTTGCCCTCAACTTCAATGTGTTCCTAGAGAAAACCAAGCTGAAAGATGATGGCAGCAACTATACGGACTGGGTCCGGAACCTGAGGATCATCCTCATAGCTGCCAAGAAAGATTATGTCCTAGAAGCACCGCTAGGTGATGCACCCATCCCAGAGAACCAAGACGTTATGAACGCTTGGCAGTCACGTGCTGATGATTACTCCCTCGTTCAGTGTGGCCTACTTTACAGCTTAGAACCGGTGCTCCAAAAGCGTTTTGAGCAACACAGAGCATATGAGATGTTCGAAGAGCTGAAAATGGTTTTCCAAGCTCATGCCCGGGTCGAGAGATATGAAGTCTCCGACAAGTTCTTTAGTTGTAAGATGGAGGAAAATAGTTCTGTTAGTGAGCACATACTCAAAATGTCTGGGTTGCATAACAGCTTGACTCAGCTGGGAGTTAATCTACCGGATGATGTGGTCATTGACAGAATCCTCCAGTCGCTTCCACCGAGCTACAAGAGCTTTGTGATGAACTTCAATATGCAGGGGATGGAAAAGACCATTCCTGAGGTATATTCAATGCTGAAATCAGCGGAGGTGGAGATCAAAAACGAACATCAAGTGTTGATGGTGAATAAAACCACTAAGTTTAAGAAAGGCAAGGGCAAGAAGAACTTCAAGAAGGACGGCAAGGGGGTTGTCGTGCCCGGTAAGCAAGCTGCCGGGAAGAAGCCAAAGAATGGACCCAAGCCCGAGACTGAGTGTTTCTATTGCAAGGGAAGTGGTCACTGGAAGCGGAACTGCCCCAAATACTTAGCGGACAAGAAGGCCGGCAACACTAAAGGTATATGTGATATACATGTAATTGATGTGTACCTTACCAGTACTCGTAGTAGCTCCTGGGTATTTGATACCGGTGCGGTTGCTCACATTTGTAACTCAAAGCAGGAGCTGCGGAATAAGCGGAGACTGGCAAAGGACGAGGTGACGATGCGCGTTGGGAATGGTTCCAAGGTCGATGTGATCGCCGTCGGCACGCTTCCTCTACATTTACCTACAGGATTAGTTTTGAACCTCAATAATTGTTATTTAGTGCCAGCTTTGAGCATGAACATTGTATCAGGATCTCGTTTAATTCGAGATGGCTACTCATTTAAATCCGAGAATAATGGTTGTTCTATTTATATGAGAGATATGTTTTATGGTCATGCCCCGCTGGTGAATGGTTTATTCTTAATGAATCTCGAGCGTAATGTTACACATATTCATAGTGTGAATACCAAAAGATGTAAGGTTGATAATGATAGTCCCACATACTTGTGGCACTGCCGCCTTGGTCACATAGGTGTCAAACGCATGAAGAAGCTCCAATGAGTGTTGAGGCTCGCGGTGGCTATCGTTATGTTCTCACCCTCACTGGTGACTTGAGTAGATATGGGTATGTCTACTTAATGAAACACAAGTCTGAGACCATTGAAAATTTCAAGGAATTTCAGAGTGAGGTTGAGAATCAACATGACAGGAAAATCAAGTTCTTGCGATCAGATCGTGGGGGAGAATACTTGAGTCACGAATTTGGCACGCACTTAAGGAAATGTGGAATAGTTTCACAACTCACGCCGCCTGGAACACCTCAGCGTAATGGTGTGTCCGAACGTCGTAATCGCACTCTATTGGATATGGTGTGATCTATGATGTCTCTTACCGATCTACCGCTGTCATTTTGGGGCTATGCTTTAGAGACTACCGCATTCACTTTAAATAGGGCTCCGTCGAAATCCGTTGAGATGACACCGTATGAATTATGGTTTGGGAAGAAACCTAAGCTGTCGTTTCTAAAAGTTTGGGGATGTGATGCTTATGTCAAGAAACTTCAACCTGAAAAGCTCGAACCCAAATCGGAAAAATGCGTCTTCATGGGATACCCTAAAGAAACTATTGGGTATACCTTCTACCTCAGATCCGAAGGCAAGATCTTTGTTGCCAAGAATGGATCCTTTCTAGAGAAACGGTTTCTCTCGAAAGAAGTAAGTGGGAGGAAAGTAGAACTTGATGAAGTATTGCCTCTTGAACCGGAGAGTGGCGCAACTCAAGAAAATGTTCCTGAGGTGTTTGCACCGACTAGAGAGGAAGTTAATGATGATGATCATGAAACTTCAGATCAAGTTGCTACTGAACTTCGTAGGTCCACAAGGGCACGTTCCGTACCAGAGTGGTACGGCAACCCTTTCCTAGAAATCATGTTATTAGACAACGGTGAACCTTCGAACTATGAAGCGATGGCGGGCCCAGATTCCGACAAATGGCTGGAAGCCATGAAATCCGAGATATGATCCATGTATGAAAACGAAGTATGGACTTTGACTGACTTGCCCGATGATCAGCGAGCCATAGAAAATAAATGGATCTTTAAGAAGAAGACAGACGCGGATGGTAATGTAACCATCTATAAAGCTCGGCTTGTCGCTAAGGGTTATCGACAAGTTCAAGGGGTTGACTATGATGAGACTTTCTCACCCGTAGTGAAGCTGAAGTCCGTCCGAATCATGTTAGCAATTGCCGCATTCTATGATTATGAGATATGGCAAATGGACGTCCAAACGGCATTCCTTAATGGTTCCCTTAAGGAAGAATTGTATATGATGCAGCCGGAAGGTTTTGTCGATCCTAAGAATGCTGACAAGGTGTGCAAGCTCCAACGCTCGATCTATGGGCTGGTGCAAGCATCTCGGAGTTGGAACATTCATTTTGATGGGATGATCAAAGCGTTTGGGTTTACGCAGACTTATGGAGAAGCCTACATTTACAAGAAAGTGAGTGGGAGCTCTGTAGCATTTCTCATATTGTATGTGGATGACATACTGTTGATGGGAAATGATATAGAATTCTTGGAAAGCATAAAGGCCTATTTGAACAAGTGTTTTTCAATGAAGGATCTTGGAGAAGCTTCTTACATATTAGGCATCAAGATCTATAGAGATAGATCGAGACGCCTCATTGGTCTTTCACAGAGTACGTACCTTGACAAGATATTGAAGAAGTTCAATATGGATCAGTCAAAGAAGGGGTTCTTGCCTGTGTTGCAAGGTACGAGATTGAGCACGGCTCAATGCCCGACTACGGCAGAAGATAGAGAAAAGATGAGTGTTGTCCCCTATGCCTCGGCCATAGGGTCTATCATGTATGCTATGATGTGTACCAGACCTGATGTAAACCTTGTCGTAAGTTTGGTAGGAAGGTACCAAAGTAATCCCGGCATGGAACACTGGACAGCGGTCAAGAATATCCTGAAGTACCTAAAGAGGACTAAGGATATGTTTCTCGTTTATGGAGGTTACGAAGAGCTCGTCGTAAAGGGTTACGTCGATGCTAGCTTCGACACAGATCTGGATGACTCTAAGTCACAAACCGGATACGTGTATATTTTGAATGGTGGGGCAGTAAGCTGGTGCAGTTGCAAGCAAAGCGTTGTGGCGGGATCTACATGTGAAGCGGAGTACATGGCAGCCTCGGAGGCAGCACAAGAAGCAATCTGGGTGAAGGAGTTCATTACCGACCTAGGAGTCATTCCCAATGCATCGGGCCCGATAACTCTCTTCTGTGACAACATTGGAGCTATTGCCCTTGCCAAGGAGCCCAGGTTTCACAGGAAGACCAGGCATATCAAGCGTCGCTTCAGCTCCATTCGTGAAAGTGTTCAAAATGGAGACATAGATATTTGTAAAGTACATACGGACCTGAACGTAGCAGATCCGTTGACTAAACCTCTCCCTAGAGCAAAACATGATCAACACCAGAACTCTATGGGTGTTCGATTCATCACAATGTAACTAGATTATTGACTCTAGTGCAAGTGGGAGACTGTTGGAAATATGCCCTAGAGGCAATAATAAAATGGTTATTATTATATTTCCTTGTTCATGATAATTGTCTATTGTTCATGCTATAATTGTGTTATCCGGAAATCGTAATACATGTGTGAATATATAGACCACAACACATCCCTAGTGAGCCTCTAGTTGACTAGCTCGTTGATCAAAAGATAGTCATGGTTTCCTGACTATGGACATTAGATGTCATTGATAATGGGATCACATCATTAGGAGAATGATGTGATGGAGAAGACCCAATCCTAAGCATAGCTCAAAGATCGTGTAGTTTGTTTGCTAGAGCTTTTCCGAATGTCAAGTATCATTTCCTTAGACCATGAGATTGTGCAACTCCCGGATACCGTAGGAGTGCTTTGGGTGTGCCACACGTCACAACGTAACTGGGTGACTATAAAGGTGCACTACGGGTATCTCCGAAAGTGTCTGTTGGGTTGGCACGAATCGAGACTGGGATTTGTCACTCCGTATGACGGAGAGGTATCTCTGGGCCCACTCGGTAATGCATCATCATAATGAGATCAATGTGACCAAGTGGTTGATCACGGGATCATGCATTACGGTACGAGTAAAGTGACTTGCCGGTAACGAGATTGAACGAGGTATTGGGATACCCACGATCGAGTCTCGGGCGAGTAACGTACCGATTGACAAAGGGAATTGTATATGGGATTGATTGAATCCACGACGTCATGGTTCATCCGATGAGATCGTCGAGGAGCATGTGGGAGCCAACATGAGTATCCAGATCCCGCTGTTGGTTATTGACCGGAGAGTCATCTCGGTCATGTCTGCGTGTCTCCCGAACCCATAGGGTCTACACACTCAAGGTTCGGTGACGCTACGGTTGTAGAGATATTAGTATGCGGTAACCCGAGAGTTGTTCGGAGTCCCGGATGAGATCCCGGACGTCACGAGGAGTTCCAGAGGTGAAGAATTATATATAGGAAGTCCAGTTTCGACCATCGGGAAAGTTTCGGGGGTCACCGGTATTGTATCGGGACCACCGGAAGGGTCCCGGGGGTCCACCGGGTGGGGCCACCTATCCCGGAGGGCCCCATGGGCTGAAGTGGGGAAGGGAACCAGCCCCTGGTGGGCTGGTGCGCCCCCCTTGGGCCTCCCCCTGCGCCTAGGGTTGGAAACCCTAGGGGTGGGGGCGCCCCACTTGGCTTGGGGGGCAAGCCACCCCCCTAGGCCGCCACCCCCCTTGAGATCCAATCTCTAGGGCCGGCCCCCCTAGGGGCCCTATATATAGTGGGGGGAGGGAGGGCAGCCGCACCCTAGCCCCTGGCGCCTCCCTCTCCCTCCCGTGACACCTCTCCCTCTCGCTGAGCTTGGCGAAGCCCTACCGAGAACACCGTTGCTTCCACCACCACGCCGTCGTGCTGCTGGATCTCCATCAACCTCTCCTTCTCCCTTGCTGGATCAAGAAGGAGGAGACGTCTTCCCAACCATACGTGTGTTGAACACGGAGGTGCCGTCCGTTCGGCGCTCGGTCGTCGGTGATTTGGATCACGACAAGTACGACTCCATCAACCTCGTTCTCTTGAACGCTTGCGCGCGCAATCTACAAGGGTATGTAGATGCACTCCCCTTTCCCTCGTTGCTAGATAACTCCATAGGTTGATCTTGGTGATGCGTAGAATTTTTTTAAATTCTGCTACGTTCTCCAACAAGGACCCCCTAACCCAGGACTCCCTCAATGACCGAGGGAGTAAACGGTCGACGAGGGCGCCACACACAGTGAAGACAATGTTGTGTCCTTGTGTGGCGCCTCCTACCCATGTATATATAGGTGGGAGGGGAGGAGGCAGCCCCTAGGGCGCCCCAAGAGACCCCCTTTCCTTGTAAGAAGAAGGGGGAAGGAAAGAGGGGGGAGAGGGAAGGAAGGGGGAGTCCTACTCCACACTTTCCTTTCCCTCCCCTCTTTCATTCTCCTCCTCACAGGGACGGCCATTATAGGGGTGCACCAGCCCCTTGTGTGCTGGTGTGTTCCCTCTCTTGGCCCATAAGTCCCATATCTTTCCCGGGGGTGCCCGAAACTCCTTTCCGGTGACCCGATAAGTACCCGGTACCCTCCGAAACACTTCCGGTGTCTGAATACCATCATCCTATATACAAATCTTTACCTCTCGACCATTTAGAGACTCCTCTTCATGTCCGTGATCTCATCTGGGAATCTGAACAACATTCGGTCACCAAATCACATAACTCATATAATACTATATCATCAACGAACATTAAGCGTGCGGACCCTACGGGTTCGAGAACTATGTAGACATGACTGAGACACCTCTCCGGTCAATAACCAATAGCGGAACCTGGATGACCATATTGGCTCCTACATATTCTACGAAGATCTTTATCGATCGAACCGTTATGACAACATACGTAATTCCCTTTGTGCATCAGTATGTTACTTGCCTAAGATTCAATCGTTGGTATCTTCATACCTAGTTTAATCTCGTTACCGGCAAGTCTCTTTACTCGTTCCATAATACATCACCTTGTGATTAACTCCTTAGTCGTTTGCTTGCAAGCTTATGATGTGTATTACCGAGAGGGCCGAGAGATACCTCTCTGATACTCGGAGTGACAAATCCTAATCTCGATCTATGCCAACTCAACAAACACCTTCGGAGATACCTGTAGAGCATCTTTATAATCATCTAGTTACGTTGTGACGTTTCATAGCACATAAGGCATTCCTCCGGTATTTGAGAGTTGCATAATCTCATAGTCGAAGGAATATGTAATTGACATGAAGAAAGGAATAGCAATAAAACTGAATGATCATTATGCTAAGCTAACGGATGGGTCTTGTCCATCACATCATTCTCCTAATGATGTGATCCCATTATCAAATGACAACTCATGTCAATGGTTAGGAAACCTTAACCATCTTTGATCAACGAGCTAGTCTAGTAGAGGCTCACTTGGGACACATTGTTTGTTTATGTTTTCACACATGTATTAAGGTTTTCGATCAATATAATTCTAGCATGAATAATAAACCTTTATCATGAATAAGGAAATATAAAATAACAACTTTATTATTGCCTCTAGGGCATATTTCCTTCAGTATCCCACTTGCACTAGAGTCAATAATCTAGATTACATTGTAATGAATCTAACACCCATGGAGTCTTGGTGTTGATCATGTTTTGCTCGTGGAAGAGGCCGAGTCAATGGGTCTGCTACATTGAGATCCATATGTATTTCCTTCAGTCTCCCAATTGCACTAGAGTCAATAATCTCATTCACATCACCATGTGATTAACACCAATAGTTCACATCGCCATGTGATTAACACCCATAGTTCACATCGCCATGTGCCCAACACCCAAATGGTTTACTAGAGTCAATAATCTAGTTCACATCGCCATGTGATTAACACCCAAAGAGTATGTGATCATGTTTTGCCTATGTGAGATGTTTAGTCAACAGGTCTGCCATATTCAGATATGCATGTATTTTGCAAATTTCTATGTCTACAATGCTCTGCACAGAGCTACTCTAGCTAATTGCTCCAACTTTCAATATGTATCCAGATTGAGACTCAGAGTCATCCGGATTAGTGTCAAAGGTTGCATTAACATAAACCTTTACGACGAACTCTTTGTCACCTCCATAACCGAGAAACATTTTTGTAGTCCTCTTTAGGTACCTAAGGATAATTTTGACCGTCGTCCAGTGATCTACTCCTGGATCACTATTATACCCCCTTGCCAAACTCATGGCAAGGTACACAATAGGTCTGGTACATAGCATGGCATACTTTATAGAACCTATGGCTGAGGCATATGGAATGACTTTCATTCTTTCTATATCGTCTGCCGTGGTCGGGTTTTGAGTCTTACTCAACTTCACACCTTGTAACACAGGCAAGAACCCTTTCTTTGACTGATCCATTTTAAATTTCTTCAAAACTTTGTCAAGGTATGTGCTTTGTGAAAGTCCTATTAAATGTCATGATCTGTCTCTATAGATCTTGATGCCCAATATATAAGCAGCTTCACCGAGGTCTTTCACTGAAAAACTCTTATTCAAGTATCCTTTAATGCTTTCTAGAAATTCTATATCATTTCTAATCAACAATGTGTCATCTACATATAATATCAGAAATGCTACAGAGCTCTCACTCACTTTCTTGTAAATACATGCTTCACCATAAGTCTGTATAAAATCATATGCTTTGATCACCTCACCAAAGCATATATTCCAACTTCGAGACGCTTGCACCAGTCCATAGATGGATCGCCGGAGCTTGCATTCTTTGTTAGCACCTTTAGGATCGACAAAATCTTCTGATTGCATCATATACAACTCTTCTTTAAGATATCCATTAAGGAATGCAGTTTTGACGTCCATTTGCCAGATTTCATAATCATAAAATGTGGCAATTGCTAACATGATTCGGACAGACTTCAGCATCGCTACGGGTGAGAAAGTCTCATCATAGTCAACCCCTTGAACTTGTTGAAAACCTTTTGTGGCAAGTCGAGCTTTGTAAGTGGTGACATTACCATCAGTGTATGTCTTCTTCTTGAAGATCCATTTATTCTCAATGGCTTGCCGATCATCGGGCAAGTCCACCAAAGTCCACACTTTGTTCTCATACATGGATCCTATCTCAGATTTCATGGCCTCAAGCCATCTGTCGGAATCTGGGCTCATCATAGCTTCTTCATAGTTCGTAGGTTTGCCTTGGTCTAGTAACATGACTTCCAGGACAGGATTACTGCACCACTCTGGTGTGGAACGTGTTCTGGTTGACCTACAAAATTCAGTAGTAACTTGATCTGGAGTTTTATGATCATCATCATTAGCTTCTTCTCTAGTTGGTGTAGGCATCACCAGAACGGTTTTCTCTGACGTGCTACTTTACAATTCACGAGAAGGTACAATTACCTCATCAAGTTCTATTTTCCTCACACTCACTTCTTCCAATAGAAACTCCTTCTCTAGAAAGGATTCATTCTTATAAACAAAGATCTTGCCTTTGGATCTGTGGTAGAAGGTGTACCCAATTGTTTCCTTAGGGTATCCTATGAAGACGCACTTCTCCGATTTGGGTTCGAGCTTATCAGGCTGGAGCCTTTTGATATAAGTGCAACTCCAAACTTTATGAAACTACGGCTTATGTTTCTTGCCAAACCACAATTCATACGGTGTCGTCCTAACGGATTTAGACGGTGCCCTATTTAACATGAATGCGGATGTCTCTAATGCATAACCCCAAAATGATAGTGGTAAATTGGTAAGAGACATCATGGATTGCACCATATCTAATAAAGTACGGTTACGATGTTCGAACACCCCATTACGCTGTGGTGTTGCAGGTGGCGTGAGTTGTGAAACAATTCCACTTTGTTTTAAATGAAGGCCAAACTCATAACTCAAATATTCACCTCCGCGATCAGATTGTAGAAATTTTATTTTCTTGTTACGATGATTCTCCACTTCACTCTGAAATTATTTGAACTTTTCAAATGTTTTAGACTTGTGTTTCATCAATTAGATATACCCATACCTACTCAAATCATCTGTGAAGGTCAGAAAATAACGATACCCGCCGCGTGCCTTAGCACTCATCGGATCGCATATATCGGTGTGTATTATTTCCAGTAAGTCATTGGCTCACTCCATTGTTCCGGGGAACTGAGTTTTAGCCATCTTGCCCATGAGGCATGGTTCGCAAGTATCAAATGATTCATAATCAAGTAGCTCCAAAAGTCCATCTACATGGAGTTTCTTCATGCGCTTTACACCAATATGACCTAAACGGCAGTGCCACAAGTATGTTGCACTATCATTATCAACTTTGCATCTTTTGGATTCAATATTATGAATATGTGTATCACTACAATCGAGATTCAATAAACCATTCACCTTGGGTGTATGATCACAGAAGGTTTTATTCATGTAAACAGAACAACAATTATTCTTTGACTTAAATGAATAACCATATTGCAATAAACATGATCTAATCATATTCATGATTAACGCAAACACCAAATAACATTTATTTTAGGTTCAACACTAATCCCGAAGGTAGAGGGAGTGTGCGATGGTGATCGTATCAACCTTGGAATCACTTCCAAAACACATCTTCACTTCTCTGTTAACTAGTCTTTGTTCATTCTACAACTCCTATTTAGAGTTACTAATCTCAACAACTGAACCAGTATCAAATACCCAGGGGTTTCTATGAACACTAGTAAATTACACATCAATAACATGTATATGATATATACCTTTGTTCACTTCGCCATGCTTCTTATCCGCCAAGTATTTGGGGCAGTTCCGCTTCCAGTGACCATTTTGTTTGCAGTAGAAGCACTCAATTTCAGGCTTGGGTCTAGCTTTGGGCTTCTTGATGGGAGTGGCAACTTACTTGCCATTCTTCTTGAAGTTCCCTTTCTTTCCCTTGCCCTTTTACTTGAAACTAGTGGTCTTGTCAACCATCAACACTTGATGCTCTTTCTTGATTTATACCTTCGCCGATTTCAGCATCGCGAAGAGCTCGGGAATCGTTTTCGTCATCCCTTGCATATTATAGTTCATCACGAAGTTCTAGTAGCTTGGTGATAGTGACTAGAGAACTCTGTCAATCACTATCTTATCTGGAAGATTAACCCCCACTTGATTCAAGCAATTGTAGTACCTAGACATTCTGAGCACATGCTCACTGGCTGAGCTATTCTCCTCCATCTTGTAGGCAAAGTACTTGTCAGAGGTCTCATACCTCTCAACACAGGCACGAGTCTGAAATACCAATTTCCAGTTCTTGGAACATCTCATTTGCTCTGTGGCATTCAAAACGTTTTTGAAGTCTCGGTTCTAAGACGTAAAGCATGGCGCACTAAACTATTAAGTAGTCATTATATCGAGCTTGCCAAACGTTCATAATTCTGCATTTGCTCCTGCAATAGGTCTGTCACCAAGTGGTGAATCAAGGACATAATTCTTCTATGTAGCAATGAGGATAATCCTCAGATCATGGACCTAGTCCACATAATTTCTACTATCATATTTCAACTTAGTTTTCTCTAGGAGCATATAAAAAATAAGGGAGCTAAAACGCGAGCTATTGATCTACAACATAGATTTGCAAAACTATCAAGACTAAGTTCATGGTAAATTAAGTTCAATTAATCAAATTACTAATGAACTCCCACTTAAATCGACATCCCTCAAGTCATCTAAGTGATACGTGATCCAAATCAACTAACCCATGTCCGATCATCACGTGAGATGGGGTAGTCATCAATGGTGAACATCTCTATGTTGATCATATCTACTATATGAGTCATGTTGGACCTTTGGGTCGCCAGTGTTCCGGGGCCATGTTTGTACATGCTAGGCTCGTCAAGTTTAACCCAAGTATTCCGCATGTGCAAAACTGTCTTACACCGTTGTATGTGAATGTAGAGTCTATCACACCCGATCATCACGTGGTGTCTCAACACGAAAAACTGTAGCAACGATGCATACTCAAGGAGAACACTTTAACCTTGAAATTTAGTGAAGGTATCCTCTTATAATGCTACCGCCATACTAAGAAAAATAAGATGCATAAAAGATAAACATCACATGAAATCAAAATATGTGACATGATATGGCCATCATCATCATGTGCTTTGGTTCTCCATCTCCGAACTATCGTCATGATCTCCATCGTCGCTAGCTCGAAACCTTGATCTCCAGCGTTGCGTCGTGGTCGTCTCGCCAACTATTGCTTCTACAACTATCGCTAATGCATAGTGATAAAGTAAAGCAATTACATGGCGTTTGCATTTCATACAATAAAGAGACAACCATAAGGCTCCCGCCGGTCGCCGATAACTTACAAAACATGATCATCTCATACAATAACGTATATCACATCATGCCTTGACCATATCACATCACAACATACCCTACAAAAATAAGTTAGACGTCCTCTACTTTGTTGTTGCAAGTTTTATGTGGCTGCTATGGGCTTCTAGCAAGAACCATTCTTACCTACGGTAAAAACCACAACGGTGATTCGTCAAGTTTGCTATTTTAACATTCTTCAAGGACCGGCCATAGTAAAATTCGATTCAATTAAAGTAGGAGAAACAGACACCCGCCAGCCACCTTTGTGGAAAACTAGTTGCATGTCAGTCGGTGGAACCGGTCTCATGTGTGTGGTCATGCAAGGTTGGCCGGGCCACTTCATCCCATAATACCGTCGAATCAAAATAAGATGTTGGTGGTAATAAGTATGACTAACAACTCCCACAACTCTTTGTGTTTTACTCGTGCATATCATCTACGCATAGACCTGCCTCATGATGCCACTGTTGGGAATTGTTGCATGGAAAACAAAAAAAATCTATGCACACGCAATGATCTATCCATAGAGATGCATAGCAACGAGGGGGAGAGTGTGTCTACATACCCTCGTAGACCGTAAGCGGAAGCATTTGACAACGCGGTTGATGTAGTCGAACTTTCTTCCCGCTCCAATCGATCTAGTACCGAACGCACAGCACCTCCGCGTTTTGCACACGTTCAGCTTGATGACGTCCTATGCCTTCTTGATCCAGCAAGACGGCGAGGTAGTAGATGAGTTCCGACAGCACAACGGCGTGGTGATGGTGATGTGATCTCCGCATGGCTTCGCCTAAGCACTACAAAAATATGACCAAGGGAGTAAACGGTGGACGGGGGCGCCGCACACGGCTAAGACAATGTTTTGTCCTTGTGTGGCGCCCTGTGACGCCCGGATAATTAAGCTACGGTAACCCTCTGCTAATGATGCCACATCACCATGGTTATTGTTGTTAAACTAGCATTGGTTCGAATCCGGTCCAAATTCAAATTTAAAATAAAGTAAAAAAAGTAAAAGTTTTCATATGTCAAAACTAAAATGTACAAACTGTGGCAAATTTTCCATAAGTGATTATGGTGGTGAACCAATATTTTTTTAAGTGTTTTAGTGCACAAAAATTAAATAGAACTGTTTAAAGAAAATAATAAAAGGAAAAACCTCCCCCCTCACCCTGGCAACTTGGCCACCAGACCCACCAGGTCGGCCCAGCCGGCCCACCAAGACCCCCAGTCGCTTCCCCTTCCTTCATGTTCCTTGGACTCGGCCGCTATAGGGCGCTCCCGCCCGCGGTCGGCACCACACCACCTCGTCGACGACGCGAGAGGCGATAAGGCCTCCACCGAGGTCTCCTCTTGAGATATTTCTCCCACTTCCACTCCCTCTCCGCCCTGGCCCAGATTTGCTTCGCCCCCCCCCCCCACACACACACACCTTATGGACTCGTGCCGCCGTGCGCTCACATCGCCGAGTCGCCCCGTTGGCGTGGCCACCAGCCACATCTCGCCTAGTCGACATGTCGGGGGGCATCGCCCGGCTGATCTTCGTCGACCTCCGCACCGGATCGAGACGAGGAGGCCTCAGCGTTGTCGCCCCGATCTCTTTCCCACCTCCGGTCGCCGCCACTGCCGCAGGCCATCTCCCGCGACCCCGACACCGTTCTACACTCCCGGTCCCCAACGGGCCTTCGTGTGCCTCCGCGGTGAGCACCGCACCATCCCCCTTTGTTTCCTCCACCAATCCGAGCTCCATGCTGACGTCCCCATCGTTGTCGTAGCTCGCCGCCATAGCTAGGGCCATTCCCGTGCCCCTCCGAGCACTACATCGTGCTCAGCGCATCATGAGGACGCCGTAGAACCCTCCCGCTCGCCCCCCGGATCTCTCTCGCCGCGCCCTCATGCGACCCATGCTGCTACCGCCCACACCCTTCTCGCCCCTGACTGCCTCGTGCGTTCCCGTCCGCGCCCGCGCCCGCCTGCACTTGGCCCCACTCCGTTCCCTGCATGCTGCTTCACTGCTACGGCTGCGCTGCGTGCTACTGTACTGCTGCTGTTCCCGGCTCCTGCCCTCCTCTGTTGCCGCTAGCCGCAGCCGCCACCGCTGCACCCGCCGGCACCTAGCCGCGCCCGCACCGCACCTGTGCTCGCTCGTGCCCCGCTTGACTAGCCGCGCCGGCTCCACCCTGCTACCCCACCACCACCGGCCCGCGCTTGCAACTGCAGCCGCACGCACGCCGAGCCTGCCTCCGCCGTTGCACCGTGCATCGATCTCTGGCGCCCCGCACCCGCTTCCCCCGCCCTGATCTCGCCGGCCGCGGCTACCGGCTCCGCTGCCATGGCCCTCGTGCCCCACTGCGGTGAGCCTCGTCGAGGCCATGGCCTCGCCCCGTCCCGGGCAGGCTTTGGCCTCCACGGGCGCCCGCGCCCATTAACCCGCCCCGCTAGGCCACTTGCCTATGGCAGGTGGGGCCCAGCCCCCTGTAAAAAAAGAAATTAAAAAAATTAAATTAAAAAAAATTAAAAATCAATTAGTTAATTAATTAATTACTTGCGTAATTAATTAACTTAATTAACCTTTCTTGATTAGCCTAATAAACTAGATTAGTCTATTTAAACCTGCTCAATTAGTTGAGTCTATGACAGTTGGGCCCCATTGCCCTGTTTGACTGGTCAGCGGTCAGACTTGACCGCTGACATCATGTTGATGTCATGCTATTGCATTAAGTCCTTTTTTGAAGTAAAGTTAATTGCAGAAATCTTTTAAAACTTTGGAAAATCATAAAAAAATATTCGTAACTCGGATGAAAAAGTTTTATACATGAAAGTTGCTCAGAACGACGAGACGAATCCAAATACGCGGTACGTTCATCTGCCATGCGTCCCTGGCATAGCGAACATCGAACCTTACCCCTCCGGTTTGTTTGTCCGAAAATGCCAAACTTCGGGAAAACTTTCTTGGATGTTATCCCCCTTCGCCGGTATCGTGTAGCCCTGCGTTAGAACACCCCTAGCATTGCTTATTGCTTGTCATGCATCTATTTGCTCTGTATTTATTGTTTCTTCCCCATCTTCTCTCCGGTAGACCTCGAGATTGCTGCTGATTCCACTCTGATCGACTACGTCGACGACGACCCTTCTTCCCTTTCAGCGGAGCTTCCAGGCAAGCCCCCCATTGATCATCCCGACACACCATTACATTCTCTCATGCTTGCATTAGATTTTTCTGCTGTAATTGATTGCTCCTATTCTGATGCATGGCCTGCTTTTGTAACATGCTATTGTACCTTACCTGCTTATCCTAAATTGCTTAGTATAGGTTGGTTAGTGATCCATCAGTGACCCCCACCTTGTCCTTGGTTCCCCTGCTTCATCATCGATGACTTGAGTAATGTGATCGACGACTAGAGCCTGACACCTCACATCACAACACACCCCCTTTGTTGCTCGACTTTGCAGAGCTACTATCAAGTGCCGAGGGTGATACCTCGTAACGCACTCCTGGTGATGACTTTGTAGTGTAGCTATTCGGTCGTGGTCATTAATACGTCTCCAACGTATCTATAATTTTTGATTGCTCCACGCTATATTATCTACTGTTTTGGACTATATTGGGCTTTATTTTCCACTTTTATATTATTTTTGGGACTAACCTACTAACCGGAGGCCCATCCCAGAATTGCTGTTTTTTGCCTATTTCAGTGTTTCGAAGAAACGGAATATCAAACGGAGTCCAAACGGAATAAAATCTTCGGGAACGTGATTTTCTCACCGAACGTGATCCAGGAGACTTGGACCCTGCTCCAAGGAACAAATGAGGCGGTCACGAGGGTGGGGGCGCCCGCCCGCCCCCTCCTAGGGCGCGCCCCCTGCCTTGTGGGCCCCTCGTTGCTCCTCTGGCGTACTTCTTCCTCCTATATATACACACGTACCCCCAAACGATCAGAACGGGAGCCAAAAACCTAATTCCACCGCCGCAACTTTCTGTATCCACGAGATTCCATCTTGGGGCCTGTTCCGGAGCTCCGTCGGAAGAGGGACGTCATCACGGAGGGCTTCTACATCATCATAGCCTCTCCGATGAAGTGTGAGTAGTTTACCTCAGACCTTCGGGTCCATAGTTAGTAGCTAGATGGCTTCTTCTCTCTCTTTGAATCTCAATACAAAGTTCTCCCCCTCTCTTGTGGAGATCTATTCGATGTAATCTTCTTTTTGCGGTGTGTTTGTTGAGACCGATGAATTCTGGGTTTATAATCAAGTCTATCTATGAATAATATTTGAATCTTCTCTGAATTCTTTTATGTATGATTGGTTATCTTTGCAAGTCTCTTCGAATTATCCGTTTGGTTTGGCCAAGTAGATTGGTAGTTCTTGCCATGGGAGAAGTGCTTAGCTTTGGGTTCGATCTTGCGGTGTCCTTACCCAGTGACAGAAGGGGCAGCAAGGCACGTATTGTATCGTTGCCATCGAGGATAACAAGATGGGGTTTATTTCATATTGCATGAATTTATCTCTCTACATCATGTCATCTTGCTTAAGGCGTTACTCTGTTTTTAACTTAATACTCTAGATGCATGCTGGATAGCGGTCGATGAGTGGAGTAATAGTAGTAGATGCAGAATCGTTTCGATCTACTTGTCACGGACGTGATGCCTATATACATGATCATGCCTAGATATTCTCATAACTATGCTCAATTCTGTCAATTGCTCAACAGTAATTTGTTCACCCACCGTAGAATACTTATGCTCTTGAGAGAAGCCACTAGTGAAACCTATGGCCCCCGGGTCTATTCTCATCATATCAATCTCCATTACTTTAATCTTGCTTTGCTTTTTTACTTTGCCTTTACTTTTTACTTTGCATCTTTATACCAAAAATATCAAAAATATTATATCTATCAGATCTCACTCTCGTAAGTGACCGTGAAGGGCTTGACACCCCTAATCGCATTCGTTGCGAGTAGCTATTTCTTTGTGCAGGTACGAGGGACTTGAGCGTGGGCTCCTACTGGATTGATACCTTGGTTCTCAAAAACTGAGGGAAATACTTACGCTACTCTGCTGCATCATCCCTTCCTCTTCGGGGAAAACCAACGCAAGCTCAAGACGTAGCAAGAAGGATTTCTGGTGCCGTTGCCGGGGAGTCTACGCAAAAAGTCAACATACCAAGTACTCATCACAATCCCTATCTCTCGCATTACATTATTTGCCATTTTCCTCTCATTTTCCTCTCCCCCCAATTCACCCTTGCCATTTTATTCGCCCTCTCTCTCCCTATCCTCCCTCTCTATTTGCCTCTTTTTGCCCGTTTGCTTTTGTTTGCTCGTGTGTTAGATTGCTTGCTTGTCGCGATGGCTCAAGATACTACTAAATTGTGTGACTTCACCAATACCAACAATAATGATTTCCTTAGCACTCTGATTGCTCCTCTTACCGATGCTGAATCTTGTGAAATTAATACTGCTTTATTGAATCTTGTTATGAAAGATCAATTCGCCGGCCTTCCTAGTGAAGATGCCGCTACTCATCTGAATAGCTTCATTGATTTATGTGATATGCAAAAGAAAAAAGATGTCAATAATGATGTCGTTAAATTGAAGCTATTTCCTTTTTCGCTTAGAGATCGTGCTAAAGCTTGGTTTTCGTCTTTGCCTAAGAATAGTATTGATTCATGGAACAAGTGCAAAGATGCTTTTATCTCTAAGTATTTTCCTCCCGCTAAGATCATCTCTCTTAGAAACGATATTATGAACTTTAAACAACTTGCTCATGAACATATTACACAAGCTTGGGAGAGAATGAAATTAATGATACGTAATTGCCCTACTCATGGTTTGAATTTGTGGATGATCATACAAAAATTTTATGCCGGATTGAATTTTGCTTCTAGAAATCTTTTAGATTCGGCCGCGGGAGGCACTTTTATGGAAATCACTTTAGGAGATGCTACTGAACTCCTAGATAATATTATGGTTAATTATTCTCAATGGCATACTGAAAGATCTTCTAAATAAAAAGTGCATGCGATAGAAGAAATTAATGTGTTGAGTGGAAAGATGGATGAACTTATGAAATTATTTGCTACTAAGAGTGTTTCTTCTGATCCTAATGATATGCCTTTGTCTACTTTGATTGAGAATAACAATGAATCTATGGATGTGAATTTTGTTGGTAGGAATAATTTTGGTAACAACGCTTATAGAGGGAATTTTAATCCTAGACCATATCCTAGTAATCCTTCTAATAATTATGGTAATTCCTACAACAACTCTTATGGAAATTATAATAAGATGCCCTCTGAATTTGAGAATAGTGTTAAAGAGTTTATGAATTAACAAAAGAATTTTAATGCTTTGCTTGAGGAGAAATTGCTTAAAGTTGATGATTTGGCTAGAAACGTTGATAGAATTTCTCTTGAGGTTGATTCTTTAGAGCTTAGATCTATTCCTCCTAAGGATGATATCAATGAGTCTCTCAAAGCCATGAGAATTTCCATTGATGAGTGCAAGGAAAGAACCGCTAGGATGTGTGCTTCCAAAGATGCCTTTATTAAAGCGTGTTCTTCCAATACCTATGAAAATCAAGATGAAGATCTAAAAGTTATTGATGTGTCTCCTATTAAATCTTTATTTTGCAATATGAATCTTGATGAAATTGAATATGATCTTCCTTTACCTAGAAGGCGTTCTAGAAATTCGGAGTGTTTAGATCTTAATGATGAAATTGATGAAAGTGGGATTGAAAGAAATAAAAATTTAGATGTTGCTAAACCCACTATATTGGATTTCAAGGAATTTAATTATGATATTTGCTCTTTAATTGATTGTATTTCCTTGTTGCAATCCGTGCTAAATTCTCCACATGCTTATAGTCAAAATAAAGCCTTCACCGAACATATTGTTAATGCCTTGATGCAATCTTATGAAGAAAAACTTGAGTTGAAAGTTTCTATCCCTAGAAAACTCTATGATGAGTGGGAACCAACTATTAAAATTAAAATTAAAGATCATGAGTTTTATGCTTTGTGTGATTTGGGTGCTAGTGTCTCTACTATTCCCAAGACTTTGTGTGATTTACTAGATTTCCGTAATTTTGATGATTGCTCTCTAAACTTGCATCTTGCGGATTCCACTGTTAAGAAACCTATGGGAAGGATTAATTATGTTCTTATTGTTGCAAATAGGAATTATGTGCCCGTAGATTTCATTGTTCTTGATATATATTGCAATCCTTCTTGCCCTATTATTCTTGGTAGACCTTCCCTTAGAACGGTTGGTGCGATTATTGATATGAAGAAGGGAATATTAGATTCCAATTTCCATTAAAAAATGGCATGGAACACTTTACAAGAAAGAAAATAAAATTACCATACGAAACTATCATGATAACCACTTATGGATTGCCTACCAAAGATGGCAATACTTAGATCTATCCTCGCTTTTATGCCTAGCTAGGGGCGTTAAACGATAGCGCTTGTTGGGAGGCAACCCAATTTTATTTTTATTCCTTGCCTTTTGCTCCTGTTTAGTAATAAATAAATTATTTAGCCTCTGATTTGGTTGTGTTTTTTGTGTTTAATTAGTGTTTGTGCCAAGTAGAACCGTTGGGAAGACTTGGGGAAAGCCTTGTTGAACTTGCTGTAAAAAACAGAAACGTTTGCGGTCACGAGAACTGCTTTCATTTTTATTTTGAGAGTGATATTTAGTTAATTCTTTTTTCAGATGATTAATAGATAAATTCCTCACGTCCAGCAATTTATTTTATAATTTTTGGGGTTCCAGATCTTGTGCTAGCTACAGATTACTACAGACTGTTCTGTCTTTGACAGATTCTGTTTTTCGTGTGTTGTTTGCTTATTTTGATGAATCTATGGCTAGTAAAATAGTTTATAATACATAGAGAAGTTGGAATACAGTAGGTTTAACACCAATATAAATAAATAATGAGTTCATTACAGTACCTTGAAGTGGTCTTTTGTTTTCTTTCGCTAACGGAGCTCACGAGTTTTCTATTTTGAGTTTTGTGTTGTGAAGTTTTCAAGTTTTGGGTGAATTCTTTTGATGGATCATGGAATAAGGAGTGGCAAGAGACTAAGATTGGGGATGCCCATGTCACCCCCAAGATAATCCAAGGACACCAAGAAGTCAAAGCTTGGGGATACCCCGGAAGGCATCCCCTCTTTCGTCCACTTCCATCGGTAATTTACTTGGAGCTATATTTTTATTCACCAACATGATATGTGTTTTGCTTGGAGCGTCTTGTATTATTTGTGTATTTGTGTATTAGTATGCCACAATCATCCTTGCTGTACACACCTTTTGAGAGAGCCATACATGAATTAAAATTTGATAGAATACTCTATGTGCTTCACTTATATCTTTTGAGCGTAGTAGTTTTGCTCTATGTACTTCACTTATATCTTTTCAGCGTTATAATTTTGCTCTATGTGCTTCACTTAGATCTTTTAGAGCACGGTGATGGATTTGTTTTAAATAAACTATTGATCTCTCATGCTTCACTTAAATTATTTTGAGAGTCTCTTAATAGCATGGTAATTTGCTTAATAATAATATGCTTGGTATTCAAGATTTGTGAAACTTTCTTTTGAGTGTGTTGAATACTAAGAAAAGATTGAAGCATGATAATTGTTTTGAGATATGGAGGTGATAATATTAAAGTCATGCTAGTTGAGTAGTTGTGAATTTAAAGAATGCTTGTGTTAAGGTTTGTGATTCCCGTAGCATGCACGTATGGTGAACCGTTATGTGATGAAGTCGGAGCATGATTTATTTATTGATTGTCTTCCTTATGAGTAGCGGTCGGGGACGAGCGATGGTATTTTCCTACCAATATATCCCCCTAGGAGCATGCGCATAATACTTTGCTTTCATAACTTCTAGATTTTTGCAATAAGTATATGAGTTCTTTATGACTAATGTTGAGTCCATGGATTATACGCACTCTCACCCTTCCACCTTTGCTAGCCTCTCTAATACCGCGCACCTTTCGCCGGTATCACCTACCATATACCTTCCTCAAAACAGCCACCATACCTACCTATTATGGCATTTCCATAGCCAGTCCGAGATATATTGCCATGCAACTTTCCACCGTTCCGTTTATCATGACACACTCCATCATTGTCATATTGCATATCCCGGTACACCGCCGGATGCATTCACATAGAGTCATATTTTGTTCTAAGTATCGAGTTGTAATTGTTGAGTTATAAGAAAAATAAAATTGTGATGATCATCATTATTAGAGCATTGTCCCAGTGAGGAAAGAATGATGGAGACTATGATTCCCCCATAAGTCGGGATGAGACTCCGGACGAAAAATAAAAATAAATAAATAAAGGAGGCCAAAGAAGCCCAAATAAAAAGAGGCCATAAAAAAGAGAACAGGCCCAAATAAAAAAATGAGAGAAAAAGAGAGAAGGGAAAATGTTACTATCCTTTTACCACACTTGTGCTTCAAAGTAGAACCATGATCTTCATAGTAGAGAGTCTCTCATGTTATCACTTTCATATACTAGTGGGAATTTTACATTATAGAACTTGGATTGTATATTCCAATGATGGGCTTCCTCAAAAATTGCCCTAGGTCTTCATGAGCAAGCAAGTTGGATGCACACCCACTTAGTTTCTTTTTGAGCTTTCATATACTTATAGCTCTAGTGCATCCGTTGCATGGCAATCCCTACTCACTCACATTGATATCTATTGATGGGCATCTCCATAGCCCATTGATACGCCTAGTTGATGTGAGACCATCTTCTCCTTTTTGTCTTCTCCACAACCACCATTCTATTCCACCTATAGTGCTATATCCATGGCTATGCATTGCATGAAGATTGAAAAAGTTAGAGTATGAAACAATTGCTAGGCTTGTCATCGGGGTCGTGCATGATTTAAATACTTTGTGTGGTGAAGATGGAGCATAGCCAGACTATATGATTTTGTAGGGATAACTTTCTTTGGCCATGTTATTTTGAGAAGACATAATTGCTTTGTTAGTAGACCTGGCCATGGGCAGCCCGGCCCGGCCCGACCTGGCCCGGCCCGACGCTGCTCCCGGGCCGGGCTCGGGCCTAGATTTTGAGCCCAGTGGCCTGGCCAGGCTGGGCCCGGGCCCGTCATTTTTGCCGTTATCTGAAGGGGCCCGGCCCGAGGCCCGAGGCCCGGCGGGCTTTTGCATGTTCGGGCCGGGCTTGGGCCCAAAAACTAGGCCCGATGGCCGGGCCGGGCCGGGCTCGGGCCCAGGTTTTTTGGCTCGGGCTTGGCTAGGCCCGGCCCGAGGTTTGGCCAGGTATATTTGTTAGTATGAGTATTATTATTTTTATGTCAATATAAACTTTTGTCTTGAATCTATCTAATCTGAATATTCATACCACAATTAAGAAGATTTGCATTGAAATTATGCCAAGTAGCACTCCGCATCAAAAATTCTCTTTTTATCATTTACCTACTCGAGGACGAGCAGGAATTAAGCTTGGGGATGCCTGATACGTCTCCAACGTATCTATAATTTTTGATTGCTCCATGCTATATTATCTACTGTTTTGGACTATATTGGGCTTTATTTTCCACATTTATATTATTTTTGGGACTAACCTATTAACCGGAGGCCCGGCCCAGAATTGCTGTTTTTTGCCTATTTCAGTGTTTCGAAGAAACGGAATATCAAACGGAATAAAATCTTCGGGAACGTGATTTTCTCACCGAACGTGATCCAGGAGACTTGGACCCTGCTCCAAGGAACAAATGAGGCGGTCATGAGGGTGGGGGGGCCCCTTCCTCGTGGGCCCCTCGTTGCTCCTCCGGCGTACTTCTTCCTCCTATATATACACACGTACCCCCAGACGATCAGAACGGGAGCCAAAAACCTAATTCCACCGCCGCAACTTTCTGTATCCACGAGATCCCATCTTGGGGCCTGTTCCGGAGCTTCGCCGAAAGAGGGCCGTCATCATGGAGGGCTTCTACATCATCATAGCCTCTCCGATGAAGTGTGAGTAGTTTACCTCAGACCTTCGGGTCCATAGTTAGTAGCTAGATGGCTTCTTCTCTCTCTTTGAATCTCAATACAAAGTTCTCCCCCTCTCTTGTGGAGATCTATTCGATGTAATCTTCTTTTTGCGGTGTGTTTGTTGAGACCGATGAATTGTCGGTTTATGATCAAGTCTATCTATGAATAATATTTGAATCTTCTCTGAATTCTTTTATGTATGATTGGTTATCTTTGCAAGTCTCTTCGAATTATCCGTTTGGTTTGGCCAACCAGATTGGTAGTTCTTGCCATGGGAGAAGTGCTTAGCTTTGGGTTCGATCTTGCGGTGTCCTTACCCAGTGACAGAAGGGGCAGCAAGGCACGTATCGTATTGTTGCCATCGAGGATAACAAGATGGGGTTTATTTCATATTGCATGAATTTATCTCTCTACATCATGTCATCTTGCTTAAGGCATTACTCTATTTTTAACTTAATACTCTAGATGCATGCTGGATAGCGGTCGATGAGTGGAGTAATAGTAGTAGATGCAGAATCGTTTCTATCTACTTGTCACGGACGTGATGCCTATATACATGATCATGCCTAGATATTCTCATAACTATGCTCAATTCTGTCAATTGCTCAACAGTAATTTGTTCACCCACCATAGAATACTTATGCTCTTGAGAGAAGCCACTAGTGAAACCTATGGCCCTCGGGTCTATTCTCATCATATCAATCTCCATTACTTTAATCTTGCTTTGCTTTTTACTTTGCCTTTACTTTTTACTTTGCATCTTTATACCAAAAATACTAAAAAATATTATATCTATCAGATCTCACTCTCGTAAGTGACCGTGAAGGGCTTGACAACCCCTAATCGCGTTGGTTGCGAGTAGCTATCGCTTTGTGCAGGTACGAGGGACTTGAGCGTGGGCTCCTTCTAGATTGATACCTTTGTTCTCAGAAACTGAGGGAAATACTTATGCTACTCTACTGCATCATCCCTTCCTCTTCGGGGAAAACCAACGCAAGCTCAAGACATAGCAGTCATCGAGGGTGATTCCTCCTTTACCACTCCCGATACGACTCTGTCGTGCAACCCCTGAAGTGTGAACCTCGAGGGTGGTTCCTCTTACGTTCACCTTGACGATTACATCGAGTGGAATCCACCAAGGGTGATTCCTCGGGTTTTCCCCTTGATGTTTGGAAACACCGTTACCTTGACTTTACTTGAGACCTTTGGGAAAGTCGGGTGGGATCGGAGAGAACCCACAAGATCATTATGTGGCACGGTCGGGCATTCTGGGCCCTTGCCGTAAGTCCACGAGATGGGGCGACGAGGTCACATCGATTGTGAGCCTCTGCTCGTCTCCGCAAGCTAATGATACACTATGGTTTGGGTATTTGTTCTGAGTTGGCCTTTGGCCTTTACGCACTAACCACCATGCGAGAATAGTTATGGGCCTCGGCGATGTATTATCAGCCGAAGCTTTGTCAGACGTTTGGTTCAGCATTGCAGCACGGATGGGCCGGCACCATCCTATAGTGGTGGAGCCTGGATCCGCCCTGCTCGCAACGACCTGGAGTGCAACGGGTGATGGACCCAGACCCCGGAGTGCTTAGGATGTAGACTGGCGGGGACCTCTCTGCTGAGCCTAGGTAGGGCTACGACGTGTTGATTTTCTGAGGCCGAACACTGACCCAGAAAAGTGTGTTCGGCCAAAGTAATCAAGCGTGTTGGAAAACGTGGTGCACCCCTGCAGGGAAGATTATCTATTAATAGTCGTGTCCATGGTAACAGACGCTCAGACTTATATCCTGATCTTTTATAACTAGAAATGGATACTTGTGATATGTGGCTCCGGGATTGCTTTATCGCAGGGAGTCGAGGAAGGATCTCTGGGCGTTAGTGTTACAACATGCTTGTTAATTATAAACTGCTATTCTATACTCTTCTACATGCTGCAAGATGCTTGGAGCTGCTTGAAAATGCTAGTCTTTGATATCCTAGGCCTTCCCCTCTATTCTGGCATTCTGCAGTTCAGTCCACAGATACTTACCTTCCTTTGATACCAGTGCATACTTAGTATAGATCTGATGCTTGCGAGACTTTGGATGAGTACTCACGGTTGCTTTGCTATTCCTTTTTCCCTTCTTTCTTCTTTCCAGTTGTTGCAACCAGATAGTGGATCCCTGGAGCCAGAAGCTACCGCTGATGGAGGCTACTACGTGGAGACCGCCGACGACCAAGAGTAGTTAGGAGGTCCCAAGCAGGAGGCCTTGCCTCTTCGATCATTATTGCTTTTGTGTTTGCCTTCTTAAGGCAGCCTTGTTTAACTTGATGTATGTACTCAGATATTGTTGCTTCCGCTGATGCTTGTGTATTGAGCTTGTATTCGAGCCCTCGAGGCCCCTGGCTTGTAATATGAAGCTTGTATTATTTTATTTGTGTCTAGAGTTGTGTTGTGATATCTTCCCGTGAGTCCCTGATCTTGATCGTACACATTTGCGTGTATGATTAGTGTACGATTGAATCGGGGGCGTCACACGCCCCCTACCCATGTATATATAAGTGGGAGGGGAGGATGCAGTCCCTAGAGCACCCCAAGAGACCTAGCGGCAGCCCTAGGGCTGCTGCCTTGCCCTGCGCCCCCCTTTCCTTGTAAGAAGAAGGGGGGGGGAAAGAGGGGGGAGAGGAAAGGAAGGGGCAGTCCTACTCCACACTTTCCTTTCCCTCCCCTCTTTCCTCCTCCTCCACATAGGGCCGGCCACTATAGGGGCGCACCAGCCCCTTGTGGGCTAGTGTGTTCCCTCTCTTGGCCCATAAGGCTCATATCTTTGCCGGGGGTGCCCGAAACTCCTTTCCGGTGACCCGATACCCTCCGAAACACTTTTGGTGTCCGAACACCATCGTACTATATATCAATCTTTACCTCTCAACCGTTTCGAGACTCCTCGTCATGTCCATGATCTCATCCGGGACTTCGAACAATATTCAGTCACCAAATCACATAACTCATATAATACTATATCGTCAACGAACGTTAAGCGTGCGGACCCTACGGGGTCGAGAACTATGTAGACATGACCGAGACACCTCTCCGGTTAATAACCAATAGCGGAACCTGGATGCCCATATTGGCTCCTACATATTCTACGAAGATCTTTATCGGTCACACCGTTATGACAACATACGTAATTCTCTTTGTCCATTGGTATGTTACTTGCCCGAGATTCGATCATCGGTATCTTCATACCTAGTTTAATCTTGTTACCAGCAAGTCTCTTTACTCATTCCGTACATCACCTTGCACTACTGCAGGATGCTGCTAACGCAACACTACGATCAAAGACCCTTCGACGAAACTGTGTGCAATGCAATAATCGTGAACGATGGTGTAAAAAAACCATCAAAAAGATGCAAAACGTTTGCGATGGAGAATGCATCAAACACGGTTCAGATTTTAGTTGTGCGTGTGATGCAAGGCATACGGTTCAGTTCAATTAACTATTTGCAATGAGGAGGAACAAAAGAAATGGGTAGCCAGATGAAGGTGTGTGCGATATACAACATACGGTTCACTCGGATGAACTGTTTGTGATTAGGCAACACAAAAGAAACGGTCAGCCAGATGAAGGTGTGTGCGATATACGGCATGCGGTTCACTCGGATGAACTGTTTGCGTTGAGACAGGAGAACAGAAACGGTTCAACTTAACAAGATGTGTGTGATACGCGGCAAACTGGTCTGTAATCGGAAACATGTGCGAAGGCCGATAACAACATAGATGATTGCTGCTAACAAGCCGTGTGTGTTCAGCAAATGATTGCTGGTATACAATTGTGAGTGATTGATAAAAACATCACCGATGGGTTCCATTGTTTAGTCCGTGTGCCATGTGGTTTTCTTTGTCTGCACAACATATACGCTCTGTCTACAGAGCATCAATATATACTTAAAAAGACAGCATTGCATAACCAAATTAAGCATACAATTACACAAGTGACTACACACATAACATTTCCACACACACCAAAGTAAGCAATTACATGCATACTAAACTAGGAGAAACGAGGATCTAATCATCTACTTATTGTTGCGACGACGCTTGACATTGCTCTGCTTTCGGCTGGATCCCTGGCTGTTTTGGGGAAGGAGGCACTTCCTCATGTCAACGATCCGCCTGTACATGTCGTAGCTCGTGTACGCCTCCTTGGCCGCGTACACAACGTGAGCTTTGTCGAGTTTCTCCATCCAGGTCAAGTGCCAGGCACGCTTGTCCTTGTTGCATGGATCCTTCATGTCTCTGTAGTAGGGGTCGATGATGGCCTCGGCGAGGTGAACCAGTAAGTCCTTCCCATGCTCCTTGTTGCCCCAGATCTTGTATTGGCCCTGGATGTCGACAAGATTCTGGCAGACAATGCCTGAATTCTCGAGCGCCTTTACATCATTGGTGATGTCTATCATAGAGAACATGTAGTGGGGGTTGTTGACAAACTTGGCGAAACGCTCGCAAGGCCTTGTGGCTAGGCAATAGTGGTAGACGAGGACGTGGTGGCGCACGCACATCTGGGCAACTACGACCTTGGGACGAGACCCGACACAAGCGCGGGTGTACTCGAGGTCGAACCCGACCACCTTGTACTTCTCCTCGGTAAGCAACAACTCCATGATGTGGATGGAGTGCTGCACCCAGACCGGGTTGTTGGTGTACACCATCGAGAGTTCCATGAACCTTCGGTGGGTGTCCACCATGGCACGCAAGGTGAACTGGTGCTCGTCGTTGATAGCCGCTCGGAGCGCCATTGGAGCCGCGCAGGATACCCTCTAAGAATTTCTCGTGGTGGGTGTGCTTCTTGCAATGGTGGGGCCCAATCAAAAGGTTGAAGAGACACAAGGGTTAAATGGCCACTGTAATAAATGGGGGCCGACCGGCCTGTAATCGTCGGCTCCAATGGCGATTGTACCACACTGCACCGCACATGTCAGCTCGAAAAGGCGCCAAATGTATCGTCGGTGAGCATGTTCCCGCGCTACTGCGCAGTTTACTGCGCAAGCTTCCCGCCCGGCTAGTTTGGCCACGCGTCGGCTAGAAGAGGGACAAATCGTGGGCGTTTATTGGCAAAAAGCTTTGTAAAAATGAAGTGTGTGGAATGACTTTGGTCATAAGTTTACCCATGGGTGATGAGGTCAAAGTTACACACAAGGGTGATGATGGACACTCGAGTGCGATAATTAATTCTGCACTCTACAGGGCACACAGTGGAAGAAACCAACTATGTGCAATAATGTCGAAGATCGTAGTCGAGTTAGCTATACATATCGTGTGTTGTGAGATCAACAAGGTAAACAGATTCAAGAATGGTTATTAAAATCTAAGATCACTACATATTAAGTTCAAAATAGTGCTACCAATATACGAGTCTCATACGCTGCCATTTCAACGATTGTACCACAAAAGCTTGAAATATTACAAGGTTCAAATTCCAGAGTTATGTGGCTCAAATTTGAAGATTACAATGTTCAAACTGATATTAGAAATGAAATTCAGCTCCTCAGCTACAAACGCTCGCGCTGATCCACTGAACATGGATATCATAGAGGTTCAAACTAATATTACCACTTCTAAGTCTAGTTTTGAAACCTCACAATTTTTTCAAAGGGGTCAGCCACTGAGAAGTCATGTATGGGGTTGACACGATGACTTCCGATTACTCTATCATCTGAAGTTCCAAAATGAAATTCAGCATTTTTGGAGCCTATTCCATTCTGCCGCAGGCGCCGGCGCTGATCAACAAACCATTCATTTTTGTGAAACAAATGTAGGGCAAACCTCATTACTTTCAGCACCCTTGCTCTGAGAACAAAGAACATGGCGAATAATCTCCGGTAAGGTCCCTCGATAGGAGTTCAAAGTAATTTCTGAGAGATGCAGATCTAGGCATTCGATGTGATTGTTATATTGTATCACATTATCCACCACTGGGCCTAATCTTATCTGCAAAAGAAGAAAGCGTGTTAGTGCCTACATGCAGTTTTGAACACTACTACATGCCTATTTGGTTTGCAGGATTTGTAAAGTGCACTAACATGCCATCTTCGATCTGACATGATTAACATGGGCATTTGATTACATTCTAGAAAAATGTAGCCTTCTTCACAAGAGGTTGGAGTGGGTGAAAAGTTCCCTAAGAAAACTAGTATAGATGAATCCAAAGGAGAGATGATTATTGATTGTAACCATATGGATCAAGCAACCAATATGGGGGGAAGATATATGTACTGAAATCCTCCAAAAGAATCCTTCAGAAATCATAGTACATTGTCTGTAAACTTGGAAAATGGTGTCACAAATTGAACTCCCTTATGGTTAACGTTTAACAGGAAAGGAACATCACCTCGATATATAGCTTCTCCAGGCACGGAAAGCATCTCAGGAAACTAACAACTTGCTCCAGGTTGGGGCCGATAGATACTAGTGCCAAGACCTTCACTATGCGCAGTTTTGGGGTCAAGCTTGTCGGAATAATTTTCTGAATGACAGACAAACAAACATCTTCAAAATTAGAAATAATGTTAATTTGTAGAAGGAGAGGTAGAAGGCGTCTGTTGTACCTGAACAGGTGTGGATCCAACAACAAGTTCGAAGTATTTGTCAGACGATTAGCCCACCACTTTCAATTTCGGCACAAAAATGGCATTGATTCTTGTTGGACCTTCTTGATCAACTACAAGTAATCTCTCAAGTGCATGTGTGTCCTCAATGACCATACAGTGATACACATCTTGTGATGTCTTCCTGCCGCACCAGCAACACACGAAAATAGTCCAAAGAGTCATGGAGGTGATGTGGAAGGTACTCAACCCATTGATCGCCTGAAGACGAAGGTACTCAAGTGCAGTATAGCCACTAAGCAGGCGCTCCATGTCACCGTTTGAGAGGCAGATGGCGACGAGCTCGAGGTGCTTCGGTCGTGGTAGAATAAGAGCGGGCGCATCATTAAGGAGGGGATGGCAGTTCCTGAACTTGGCGACGCGCAGCGTGGGCGCGAGGCGGAGTGCGGACATTGGCAGCGAGCACATATGCCCATCATCAAAAGTGAGATCCTCGAGCCGATCTATGGCGGGGGATCAGAACAAGTCATCAAGCTTGGCTCGGTCCTTGCCGTTGGAACGGAACTTGCCCATTCTAAGGCCTCTGGTTGGGCCAAGGTGACTGCCGAGGATCTTGGAGAACACATCCAAGCTTTTGCGATAGCCATGGCAGAGCTTGTGGGTGTCCATGAGGTCGAGAGGGCTGGAGTTCCATAGGGGGTGCCACCACCAGGAAAGGATGGTTGTCCGCGCCCCATATTTGATTGGGAGGAGGGAGATGATGACTTTCAACATGTCATCGGGGAGGCTGCTGATGAAGTCTAGGCCTGCTGGAGTAGCTTGCGGTTCTAGCTCACCCCGCCTCCGCTTGTTGGCAACCCCGTTCTCCACCTCCAGAGTCTCCTTGTCAGCGGCGCTTTTTGATAGAAATGGGAGTACAGGGAATATTTAGTTAAAACAGGGCAATAGAAAAGTATATTGGTAACTAGAAGTTATTAGGTAGGAATATAGTAAGAAAAGGGAATAACAAATGGTTGCTTAAATACTACACAATTCATTTGATATTGTTGGGTAAGTCAACATGCAGATAGTTGAAAAGAAAACTTACTTCGAACAAAGTTTAGACGGATGATGTCGTCGGGGAAGTTACCATATATCTCATGATCAGGCCCTTTTATGTGCAGTGCAATTCTAGTGCCAGCTTTCAGTTCATAAAACTTAGAAATTTCTTTCCAAAAGCCAGTGCCAAAATAGGAGTCACCACGTTCATCAAGTCTTACAGTAGAAATGATTGTAAATCCATGGTTTGTGTGCAGTATGACATCCCTGAAGTCTTGATTTATGCAAAGGGAAAGATTGTGCACAACAAATTCTGATGCATCGCAAGGGACGCGCTGCAGAAAATGGTAGTATTGTTAAAGAAAATATGGTAACATGCAAATATGGGCCCAAATTGAAAGAACTGTACAACATTCGAAATCAAAGGACAAAAATCTATAATTAAATAGATAGGGTAAACATGATGTCATGGGAATATGAGAGTAATCGAAAGAATAATACATCATTAATTTGCCTAATATAGAAAGAAGAGGGGGGAATCCCCTTTGACGTATATGGTGCATGCGGCACCTTTTATCCAAATGTAGTAATATTTAGAATATGTTCAGGAAAGTAGGCCATGCCAGCCGATTTAGGGTGAGATTGAACATACCGCGTGCATCCTCAAGTCATCTGGTACGGTGAGATGGAATGTCTGGCGAAGCTCGCAAGGTCCTGATGTGTCCGCGCACTATACACTCTATGAACGGAAGAAAACCCTCAAATCAGCTCGAAAAATGAATTCACGGCAATTTTGGCCGGGTGATTAAAGGAGGCGGATGAACTGGGATAAGAGATGAGATAATATCTCATTAAATTAGTTACCTTGTTGTCCATGAGAAAGAACCCTCAGTACGGCAGATTCTCCAACCGAGCGGAGTTGGGTCGACCGCGAGTAGCGTCGAGAAAGTCGATGGCGATAGGCGGCGGCAAGCGGAAGTGGCGAAATGCGGTGGGCTTTGCCGGCATCCTGGCGGCGGCGGCAGGCGTCGAGCTAAGTGGTTACCGCCGCGATAGGTGGTGCCATGCATGGACGCAGAGGAGTTTGTGCATGTGTGAGTGGGGACCGGGGGGTGGCGGGCGGGCTGAGGTTTTTTATGACGTGGGGATGGTGAGGGTTTTCTTTTTTATTTTTTGAATTGGGTGGTGAGGGTTTTCTGTCCCACAAAGAATTTTGGAGGCGACGATTTGCTAGAGCCAACCGTGTGTGATTTATGCAACAGGCAAAATGAAAGTCATTGCACACAGATCCAATTTTGGGAACCGTGTGTGATTGACATACTACCTACGTCCTGGTTTATTGGTCCCCTTTGTAATTTTTACCAAATTTTGACCAAATATTTAACTAGGAAATGTTTATGCATGTCACCAAAAATTATATCATTGAACACTATGCTCAAATACCCATCCAACGGTATAATTATTGCTGACCTGCACTAACATTTTGTCAGTTAGAAACTTAACACAAATTACAAAGGGGGCCAATAAAACAAGACGGAGGTACATTCCATCAACCGAAATGATTGCATCCATATCCTATGGTTAGACTTAAGTAAACATAGATTAAACATACTCAGACATAGATAATAAGCGTGCACGTACACAAGCATAGTTCAACCATAAGTACATAGTTCAACCGTCATTAAGCATACTCAAGCGCATAGTTTGATCCAACATCTCATCTCACATACCAGCACGATCCTGAAGCTTCTCTAGGTACTCGGCGTACGCGCCATGCGCCACCCTGCGAGAATACTTCTGCTTGAAGGAGCCAACAGTCTGTCCTTTTGCATGCGCCAGAACACTTAGATACGCGTCATGAAGCTTGTGGTTGCAAAATGGGCATCGATGGCCACCGTTCCAGGTCCTAATACGCCTGCTATGCTTTCCCACATAAAGCCCCCTCAGGATTTGCCTCTTGTACCTCCTCTGGCCATCTTCATCCTCACTGTCCACGTCATCATACAAAACCTATACAAATAGTGAAACAAATTTGGCATCAAATCAATGTTTACATGCCGTGAAGTAGGATTAGGAATTTATGGCTATTTATTTATACATATCCAGAGATTATTGTTCGATTTTTAAGCACAGTCGTCTATGTATAGACAAATCTTGAAGAAAATAATGGCACAAACATATGTAGATCATTCAAAATCAATTGTCAAGTCCTGGCTAGGAATTATTAGCACAAACACTAACCCTAGTCGGATTACTAGCAGAAATAATTTGCATAGATGAAACAACTAATCACTTATCACTTGTAACATTCAAACAATCAATACACTATACGGATCTAACAAAACTTACTCAGATTTCATGGATTGGGAGAACATAATCATAGGATTTCTATTCCAAAAAGTGGGAGGCAGGAGTAACCAGAGAAACCCTATGATCTATTTGACACATAAATGGGTAAAGATTACTAACCAGTTGTCCCTCGTCGCTGGAGTCGTCGTCGGGGTCATCACCAAAGTTGGTGTGGAACTCCGCCTCCGGCTGTGGAAGCTCGACGTCGTTGACGACATCAGGGTGCAGCGATAACTCCCTGGCGGTGACGGCAACCTTTGTCTCCATCTCCATGCCGTGCTCTGGTGCTTTAGCAGCCCCGGCGTCGCCACTCCCTCCGATGGGGCGCTTCGGCGGCATCCTCATGCACTGACGGCTTTGAGGACTGAGAGCGGCGTCGATGATGCAAGCGGAGAGAGAGGATTGTGTGTGTGGCGAGGATGGGGGTGTGGCCGCTCAGGCGCACCATTAATATGGAGTTGTGGGAGAGAAGCGGGCGGCGATCAAACCGATGGCTCGCCACCCGGTGAGCCTGCGCACCGGACTGCTGGCATGCCTACCAAAGTTTCACACAGCTACTCGCATGCCTCCCGATGACACTGCGCAGCAAGCACGCCTCCGTCAATTCATACACCTGCACACATGCCTCCCGGTCTGCCTGCGTAGCGGACTGCTCGCATGAGTCCCGCCAACTCACTCCTGATCGCACGGCACACGGGTCGCGCGGCGGCACGTATATTGTTTTTCTATTTGGATGATTAATGATGTCGCTTTATTGCTTAATCGAAGCATGGCATGTATCCATTGTTGGTCTAATGCTCGTGGTTCGAATAAATAATCCGTTTGGGATATTGGTTCCCAATTATTAATAATCTCCCGTTTGTAATTAGATAAAGATTACATCAAAACTGGTCTCAAATTTGACAAAAAAAGTACAATGCCACTTTGTATTGGTGTCCATATGATAACACGATAAGTTTCATGAACATCAATTAAGTTTTGGATGTACTAGAATTTAAAAATCAAGATTCTCAATGTTTGAAATTTATTGCACGGGGAGTAAACATGCACCCAGTGAGACACATGTGTTTTTGCAATCCATTTAGGTGCACTGGCACGTGTGCATGTAGCTCAAATTTGATTTTTGCACATTATACCCATATAAAATCAATCAATTAATGTACTAAAGCGTCTTAATGATCTCTGCTTTTTCGAAATTAAAACGGCCCTCCTTTGGTAACATATGTTCACCGCGGGATAATTAATTTAACATTCATCATAGTTGCGGTGGATTCGTGGTGTGTGTGGGGGTGTGTGCGTCTAGGGGTGGCGGGTGGTTCGCAGTACACTACGAGTTATGAGCCACTGTGTGGGTTGGCCATTTTGTTAGGCAGGACGGTGCCACATCAGATTCATGAATTCGTTATTTAAAACATTACTCAACCCTTTCATACATACATGTTTTGTCCACATGCAGTCGATGGTTGTCCTACACGACACTCGATACTCGCGTTTGACGCTTTCTGTGGGACCACGAGGTCATTGTCCATCACTTTGATGAATAGCCGGAAGTGAGGTTAATTTGACCAGCAAGGTAGAATCTTTTTTGTTTGTGCTATGGTGGTATATATATAGTACGCGTCGAAGAGGTGGGAGGGTACTAGCATATATACTATATGTACGCGTCCGTGAACAAGTACACCTCACTCAGTGTCAGGTCTTTTCGGTTTCCAAGGCACGTGCCACATCAAAATTGTGAAATTGGCTATTCAAACATCACACAACACCTCTTTGGGCCACATGCATGCACGTGGTGGTTATCCTAGCTAGGACACTCACGTGTGATGCTTCCATCTATGGGCCCACGAGGCCATCGTCGATGCATGCATGCATCACTTTGACCTACATTGGGAGAGGTTAATTAATTTTACCATCGATGAGGATTCTTTTTGGGCTGTACATATTACGGTAGGAGCATATAGTATGCGTCGAAGAGGGGGGAAGGGGGCCATCATATGTAGTACACTTCATGAACCTTGCTCTATGTGGGTGCATAGTTTACGGTTTTTGAGGCATGTGGCACATCAAATTTGTGCATTTTGGGTATTCAACATATATATGTTTGGCCCACATGCAAAGCGATGGTGGTTGTCCTCTCGCACCCACTTAAGCAGTTATCAGCGATATCGACGCTTTCCATCTGTGGGCCTACTTGGTCCATCGCTACTTTTTGCCTAACAACGAGAGAGGTTAATTTGACTTAGGAGGGGATTATTATTTTTGCTTGTAATACGGTATATATATAGGTCATACTCTGGGATGACATGCATGATATAGTTTGAGCACACACACATGCATGTGTACGCATGAATCCCTCCCATCGAGTCGAAGTGGCTAGTACAACGACACGTCATGAACCGATATCACTCTGTGTGGGGAGTGTATGATTTTCGACGCACGTGCCACATCAATGTTGTGAAATGGTATTCAAGCATGCATGCACGCATCACCTCCATACATATGCATGTAGTGGTTGCCTTCGAACGGTACACTCCCTTGCATGGTTATCGGCGACAAGCCTATATATTCGTGGGCCCACATGGGCATCCATGATCACCTTGACCGACAACAAGATAGGTTACCATGGCGGATTCTTCATTTGGTTTGTGTTATCGTAGTATAGGTCATGGTGAGATTCAGACCTAATTAAGTTTGAGCGCATATACTATGCACGCATGAATGCATGAATCCCCGCCGTTCGCTTGAAGTGTGGTGTAATATACATATGCATCGTCAACCTAACCCTCACTCGGTGTGGGGATTTCTAGTTAGAAATCACGGTGCCACATCAAAGTTGTTCCATTATGTACTCAAAACACACCTCTCCATACATATGTTGGGCCACACGCATGCAGTGGTTGTCTTCGGGGACTAGCTACTTGCGTGATTATTGGCGAGCTAGCCCATCTCTGGGGTCGCATGGACAGCCATCACTTTGACCAACAACAAGAGAGAGGGTGTACGACCAAGGCGGATTATTCTTGCTCCGTTTTACGATACATCTTGGTGAGATATGCCTCTGTGGCCTGCCGACTGAAAGTGTGTGGGGGGGGGGGTTGCTACTTCGCACTTTGCTAGGTGAACCTCGGTTGGGGGGCATGCATTCATATCTTAGGATTCCCTTCGTGACGACACGAGGGGGGGCTGCTAGCTACTTCACACTTTACTAGGTGAACCTCGGTTGGGGGGTGGGGCATGCATTCATAGTTTAGGATTCCCTTAGTGCCCACACAAGAGAGCGGGGGGGCTGCTAGCTAGTTCGCACTTTGCTAGGTGAACCTCGGTTTTGGGGGGAGGGGGCATCCATTCATAGCTTCAGTTTTCCTTCGTGCTGAAACGAGGGGGGTGGGGGCAAGCAATACCGTGCGCTTTGCGAGATAGGTGCCACATATATCGAAGTTGTATTTGGTATTTAAAAATCAAACCACCCTTTTCATAAGTAAATTTGGTCCACATGCAAGTGTGTTCGTGTTCTGACCCTCTCCCGCATCATTTTTCGCCAAATTTATGAACATTAGACAAGTCGGATGATGCAACAGACACGGTTCACTCAAACTAACTGTGTGCATTGGGCTCCATGAGGCTTCCCCTCTCAAAAATATCTACCCGCCTGTAGTTTTTCCTGTTTGATAACACACGATTATTGTGTTTCGACCGTGTGTGATGTTTCTTGTTCCCAATCTCGCCTGCATCCCTCGGAAATATCTTCCCGCCTCGAGGGTTTTTCTATTTCATAACACATGGTTGTTATCTCCGGACCGTGTGCAATGCACTATCATCAAAATTTTCAATAGCCCCGGCATTTCACTCCCGCGTTTGACTCCCGCATAGTAAACTTTTCAGTACCCGCGTCATTTCCTCAAACATCCCCCCTCCACACACACCCACACACCAAAACCTCCTTAGGCATGTGCACGCACACACACCACCTCCCTCGCTCGAAACCCTAGCAAGGTCCCCGCCGCCGCCGCAAGGCCTCCATTGTCAACATCTTCTGGTTTGCCGTGCAGCTTACCCACCAATCTCCATACCTAGGTCGCCCTGAGTTTCTTAGATAACGCCTGCCAAACGCCCCCTTTCCCACAGACCCCCATCCCCCACTCCAGAGCATCGCAGCCTAAGCCCGGCTAGGCTTCCCGTGGAGCTCGAGGAGCGACTGGCCCAAAAGAGGTGTATCGCGGTCTCTTCACCCGACGTCGCCGAGGAAGCTGACAGCCATTACTAGTGGCAGGCACTCAAGAAGCAGGCTAGATTATGCGGGCATGTCTCGGCCGCCGGCTACGACATCGAGGTCATCGACAGCGACGGCCTGAGGCAGGCTATGTCACAGGTTAAGTGCCCTAACCCCTCGGGTTCAACCGCCGTCAATCTCATCCATGGCCCCGCCGCTGATCTCCTCTGGCTCACTGTCAACAATTTGCCATCCTACATCGCCAACGAGCCCCTTTTGTCATTTCTGAAGGACATGTTCTGTGATGCTGGCTTGGGATCCACAGCTTCCAAGTCAGACCTCATTGACATGACCACGAGGAGGGCACCCTCTCCGGCTCTTCCAAGGGGAAAGAGCCCATCTTTTCTTCCAAGGGGAAAGTTCCCGCCTATGACATCAAGGAGGGCATCCTACAGTCGTGCTCTTCCAAGGGGAAGGAGCCCATCTGCGACAACATGGAGCGCATACAGGGTATGTGCTCTTCCCACGGGAACGAGCCCATCTATGACAAGTGAGGAAACCCATGATTTGATTTGCCGTGCCTATTCACAGGGGGAAACCCATGAGTTGTTTTGTCGAGTCCCTTTTGTAGTGTAGTGAGAATATGTCCAGTTTTAATTGCTATATCTGGTTGTTTGCAGTATGCCTTGTTTATTTCAGTTGTTCACAATGTGATGCTCTATATGTGCAATTATTTATTGTGCAGTACATTTCATCAATCCAGTTTTAAACATACCGATGGGAATGCATATATTTGTTTGTTGTTAAGCCTATTATAGCTAGCATATGCCTCTTTTAAAGTTTTTTGATTGTTCGGTTGTTTGTAGTTAGCATATGTCCAGTTTCAAATGCTATCTTTGGTTGTTCGTAATATGCCTTGTTTATTCCAATTATTCACAATGTGACGTTCTATATGTGCAAGTATGAACTGTGTAGTTCAATTTCATCAGTACTAATTTCAACAATACCACTATGAATGACTACATTTGGTTGCTACATCTTGTAGTTAACACGCCTTTCCATTTTTATTTAACAGTAACCAATGTACTTAGACCGGCACAATACCACTTTGAATGGCTATGTTTGCTTGTTGTTAAATGTTAGGCCTGTTGCAGTTAACACACCTTTCCACTTGTTTTGCTTTACTAGCGTACTTAAACCTGCACACTGTAGCTATCTTTTGGAGATTATTTTGTCTACCATGGATAATTTTGGTTGATGTTTAGCCTATTGTGCTTAACATGCTTCTCGATGTACCTACATAGGACAATTTTGGGAACGACTGTTGTTTTCCATTGAGGTTAGTTTCATCCCATGGATTATATATGCTCACTGTTCAGGATATCGGTAGCTGGTACCTTATAGGTCGGGGGCTGATAAGGGACTAATCTGTGAATCGGACTTTTAACTGGATATATCTGCAACCCATTTATCGTTAGGTTAACTAGGGCCATATGTAATATATCTGAGGCCACATAGCAACATGCACTGTACTTAATGTCTAAATGTACAATCCTAGGCTACATAGCAACAAGGAAGAGTGTTACATTAATGTTCTGATGATGTCTAGATATACATAGAAGAGCAGCAGCAACAACAACACAGCCCTTTTTGGATACTCAATTTAGCTAGAGGTTAGAGTTAGTTTCTAGCTCATGACTAACCCTGAACTAACTCCATCCACAGAGTTGTTTGGATGGCAGGGTTAGATTGACAATAAATGCACTAGGAGAACTAGCTCCAATTAGCACCTCTTGGGTTGGATAGCTTTTTGGGTGGGTTATAGATGCAACTAGCTCAAACTATCCCTCATGTTTAGATATACTTTAGGGCTATTTGAGCCCGAACTAGTTCAAACTAACTGTAACCCATGGATACAGCAGCAGTTAATCAGCCAATAATTTGTAAGAATGCAATAAACTCCTTTCGGCCCATAATATAAGATGTTAATTCATCTAATATGTGAGTACATTAGATGTTATAAGATATTATTAAAGGATTTTGTACTACATCGTTGTCCAATTGTTGTTTAGCTTCTAATATTAACTTGGTGCTTTTAGGTACATATGTCATTGGTATAGATCCACGCTTCAACCCTTTCTGCGTATGGGGCAATGAGATATCGATGAACCAGCATCAAGTGAGGAAGCTGATAAATATTGTTAGTAAATGGGTCCAAAGATAGCAATTAAACTATTTGTTTACACTTTATCCAAGACAACAGCGAACTGCAGGATGGTAAGTAAGAACTCTACAGCCTTCTTCTTACTGCCCATAATGAGTTGTGTTAGATGACAATGTCTGAATCTTTTTCCTTTGCAGTGGTTGCCAAAGTAGTTTACTCAAGATTACATCTCAAACTACATGATTGGTGGGCATGCAAAGGTTAACGTATTTCTACCGGAACACTATGATTATCTAGATGTTTTCATGAAGACCGCGAAGGATGGGCGGTCGGCCATCACAAGGGGTTGGACTAGAGTCGTGTGTGCCTTCTGCATGGAGGAGGGCACAATATGGGAATTCCGCTTCACCTTGTTCAGCAACCAAAATGTATTTTGCCTCTTTCTTTACCATCTTTAATAGTACAAGTATACAGCTATGGTTCATCATTCTTTATTTGGTTCTTATGTAATTCTTGAACATATGTACCTATGAATCGAATAATGCATTGGCTGTCTGAACCTGATGGATATGAATAAATCTATAGCATACATTCAAATTCAAATCCAGTACAATTTGAAATAGCAGGAATTAAATTACGGTGAAATTATGCTCTCTGGGTCGTTACGGCACACACGGTTGGTAAAACACAAACGTTTGCGATATACACCATAATCCGAGATGGTTCAAAGAGAGGAAACATATGCAAGCATGCACACAGTTGTCGTTTGCAAAGCGTGTGCGATGTTAGACAATATCACAAACGATGCGGGCAAACTAAACGTTTGTGTTAGTTGCCTTATCGTACATGATTCACAACCATGAACTGTTTCCGATGAAGTATACATCGTAAACGTTGCACCATAGAATAGTGTGTGCGATAGTTGTTGTGTACGATGATGTTACGATGGTCCGACGTTTCATAATCCCGTCCGACACTCGTACGACGATTAGCTAATCTTCTTAATTAGTTATCGCATATGGTTTGGGAAGAGCGATTGTGTGTGATTGTATGCTTATCATACACGTTCTATAATAGTGAACCATTTGTGATGGGCCGCGCTTCATAAACGTAGCACCACAGAATACCGACTGCGATGGCAATGCGAGCACAAACGAGTAGGAGTACTGTATATGCATCTTGGCTGCCTATCCCCGATGGTTTCTGGGTCGTGTGGGAAGGACCCCCCTATCGCCGTCACTCACTAGGCAACAGTTCCAAATGCCGTCGCGGAAAGGGGTTAAAAACCGTTTGTATAGCACCGACGCGTACCAGTGTTGCTATTAACTCCTTAGTCGTTTGCTTGCAAGCTTATGATGTGTATTACCGAGAGGGCCCAGAGATACCTCTCCCATACTCGGAGTGACAAATCCTAATCTCGATCTATGCCAACTCAACAAACACCTTCGGAGATACCTGTAGAGCATATTTATAATCACCCGGTTACGTTGTGACGTTTGATAGCACACAAGGCTTCCTCCGGTATCCAGGAGTTGCGTAATCTCATAGTCGAAGGAATATGTATTTGACATGAAGAAAGCAATAGCAATAAAACTAAACGATCATAATGCTAAGCTAATGGATGGGTCTTTTCCATCACATCACTCTATTAATGATGTGATCCCGTTATCAAATGAGAACTCGTGTCAATGGTTAGGAAACCTTAACCATCTTTGATCAACGAGCTAGTCTAGTAGAGGCTCACTAGGGACACGGTGTTTGTTTATGTATCACACATGTAGTAAGGTTTCCGATCAATACAATTCTAGCATGAATAATAAACCTTTATCATGAATAAGGAAATATAAAATAACAACTTTATTATTGCCTCTAGGGCATATTTCCTTCACTATGCATAGATGATATGCATGAGTAGAACAAAACGAGTTGTCGTCGGTGATAGTCATACTGCTTACCACCAACGTCTTATTTTGATTCGGCGGTGCTGTGGGATGAAGTAGCCCGGACCAACCTTACATGTCCATGCACATGAGACCGATTCCACCGACAGACATGCAACTAGTTTTGCATAAAGGTGGCAGGCGGGTGTCTGTTTCTCCTACTTTAGTTGAATCGAATTTGACTATGGTCGGTCCTTGAAGAAGTTTAAAACAACAAACTTGACAAAAAACCATTGTGGTTTTATGCGTAGGTAAGAACGGTTCTTGCTAGAATCCTATAGTAGCCACGTAAAACTTGCAACAACAAAGTAGATGACGTCTAACTTGTTTTTGCGGGGCATGTTGTGATGTGATATGGTCAAGACATGATGTGATAAAGGTTATTGTATGAGATGATCATGTTTTATAAGTTATTGGCAACCGGCAGGAGCCTTATGGTTGTCTCTTTATTGTATGAAATGCAAACGCCATGTAAATGCTTTACTTTATCACTATGCGTTAGCGATAGTTGTAGAAGCAATAGTTGGCGAGACGACCACGATGCAACAATGGAGATCAAAGTGTTGAGCCGGTGATGATGGAGATCATGATGATGCTTTGGAGATGGAGATCAAAAGCACAAGATGATGATGGCCATATCATGTCACATATGTTGATTGCATGTGATGTTTATCTTTTATGCATCTTATTTTGCTTAGTATGACGGTAGCATTATAAGATGATCCCTTCACTAAATTTCAAGGTAAAAGTGTTCTCCCTGAGTATGCACCATTGCTACAATTTGTCGTGTTGAGACACCGCGTGATGATCGGGTGTGATAGACTCTACATTCACATACAACGGGTGCAAGACAGTTTTGCACATGCGGAATACTTGAGCTAAACTTGACGAGCCTGTCAAGTACAGACATGGCCTCGGAACACTGGAGACCGAAAGGTCGAACGTGAATCATATAGTAGATATGATCAACATAGAGATGTTCACCATTGATGACTACTCCATCTCACATGGTGATCGGACATGGGTTAGTTGATTTGGATCACGTATCACTTAGATGACTTGAGGGATGTCTATTTAAGTGGGAGTTCTTCGGTAATTTGATTAATTGAACTTAATTTATCATGAACTTAGTCCTGATAGTATTTGCATATCTATGTTGTAGATCAATGGCCCGTGCTACCATTCCCCTAAATTTTAATGTGTTCCTAGAGAAAGCTAAGTTGAAAGATGATGGTAGCAACTACACGAACTAGGTCCGTAACTTGAGGATTATCCTCATTGCTGCACAGAAGAATTATGTCCTTGATGCACCGCTAGGTGAAAGGCCTGCTGCAGGAGCGGATGTTGATGTTTTGAACGTCTGGCAAGCTCGATCTGATGACTATCGATAGTTCAGTGTGCCATGCTTTACATCTTAGAATCGGGACTTCAAAGACGTTTTGAACGTCATGGAGCATATGTGATGTTCCAGGAGTTGAAGTTAATATTTCAAGCAAATGCCCGAGTTGAGAGATATGAAGTCTCCAACAAGTTCTATAGCTACAAGATGGAGGAGAACAGTTCTGTCAGTGAACACATACTCAAAATGTCTGGGTATCATAATCACTTGACTCAGCTAGGAGTTAATCTTCCATATGATAGTGTTATTGACAGAGTTCTTCAATCACTGCCACCAAGCTACAAAGGCTTCGTGATGAACTATAATATGAAAGGGATGGAGAAGACAATTCCCGAGTTCTTCGCAATGCTCAAAGATGCGGAGGTAGTAATCAAGAAGGAGCATCAAGCGTTGATGATTAACAAGACCACTAGTTTCAAGAAAAATGGCATGGGAAAGAAAGGGAACTTCAAGAAGAATGGCAAGCAAGTTGCCACTCTCGGGAAGAAGCCCAAAGTTGGACCCAAGCCTGAAACTGACTGCTTCTACTTCAAAGGAACTGGTCACCGGAAGCAAAACTGCCCCAAGTATTTGGCGAATAAGAAGGATGGCAAAGTGAACAAAGGTATATTTGATATACATGTTATTGATGTATACCTTACTAATGCTCGCAGTAGCGCATGGGTATTTGATACTGGTTCGGTTGCTCATATTTGTAACTCAAAACGGGAGCTACAGATTAAACGAAGATTGGCTAAGGACGAGGTGACGATGCGCGTCGGGAATGGTTCCAAGGTCGATGTGATCGCTGTCGGCATGCTACCTCTACATCTACCTTCGGGATTAGTTTTAGACTGAAATAATTGTTATTTGGTGCCAGCGTTGAGCATGAACATTATATCTGGATCTTGTTCTATTTATATGAGTAATATCTTTTATGGTAATGCACCCTTGAAGAGTGGTCTATTTTTGTTGAATCTCGATTGTAGTGATACACATATTCATAATATTGATGCCAAAAGATGCAAAATTGACAATGATAGTGCAACATATTTGTGGCATTGCCGTTTAGGTCATATTGGTGTAAAGCGCATGAAGAAACTCCATGCAGATGGGCTTCTGGAATCACTTGATTATGAATCATTTGATACTTGCGAACCATGCCTCGTGGACAAGATGACTAAAACTATGTTCTCCGGAATAATGAAGCTAGCCAATGACTTATTGGAAATAATACATACCAATGTATGCGGTCCAATGAGTGTTGAGGCACGCGGCGGGTATCGTTATTTTCTGACCTTCACGGATGATTTGAGTAGATATGGGTATATCTACTTAATGAAACACAAGTCTAAAACATTTGAAAAGTTCAAAGAATTTCAGAGTGAAGTGGAGAATCATCGTAATAAGAAAAAAAAAGTTTCTACAATCTGATTGTGGAGGTGAATATTTGAGTTACGAGTTTGGCCTTCATTTAAAACAATGTGGAATAGTTTCACAACTCACGCCACCTAGAACACCACAGCGTAATGTTGTGTCTGAACATCGTAATCGTACTTTATTAGATATGGTGCGATCTATGATGTCTCTTACCGATTTACCACTATCGTTTTCGGGTTATGCATTAGAGACAGCTTCATTCACGTTAAATAGGGCACCATCTAAATCCGTTGAGACGACACCGTATGAACTGTGGTTTGGCAAGAAATCTAAGTTGTCATTTCTTAAAGTTTGGGGTTGTGACACTTATGTCAAAAGGCTTCAGCCTGATAAGCTCGAACCCAAATCGGAGAAGTGTGTCTTCATAGGATACCCTAAGGAAACAATTGGGTACACCTTCTACCACAGATCCAAAGGCAAGATATTAGTTGCCAAGAATGGAACATTTCTAGAGAAGGAGTTTCTCTCGAAAGAAGTGAGTGGGAGAAAAGTAGAACTTGATGAGGTAATTGTACCTTCTCTCAATTTGGAAAGTAGCACATCAGATAATTCATTCCCGTGATGCCTACACCAACTAGAGAGGAAGATAACGATGATGATCATGAAACTTCGGATCAAATTACTACTGGACCTCGTAGGTCGAACATAGCACGTTCCGCACCAGAGTGGTACGGTAATCATGTCCTGCAAGTCATGTTACTAGACCATGACGAACCTACGAACTATGAAGAAGCAATGATGAGCCTAGATTCCGACAAATGGCTTGAGGCCATGAAATATAAGATTGGATCCATGTATGAGAACAAAGTATGGACTTTGGTGGACTTGCCCGATGATCGGCAAGCCATAGAAAAGAAATGGATCTTCAAGAAGAAGACTGACGCTGATGGTAATGTTACTATCTACAAAGCTCGACTTGTCGCAAAAGATTTTCGACAAGTTCAAGGGCTTGACTGCGATGAGACCTTCTCACCCGTAGCGATGCTTAAGTCAGTCTGAATCATGTTAGCAATTGCCGCATTTTATGATTATGAAATTTGGCAAATGTATGTCAAAACTGCATTCCTTAATGGATTTCTTAAAGAAGAGTTGTATATGATGCAACCAGAAGGTTTTGTCGATCCTAAAGGTGCTAACAAAGTGTGCAAGCTCCAGTGATCCATCTATGGACTGGTGCAAGCATCTCGGAGTTGGAATATACGCTTTGATGATGTGATCAAAGCATATGGTTTTATACAGACTTTCGGTGAAGCCTGTATTTACAAGAAAGTGAGTGGGAGCTCTGTAGCATTTCTGATATAATATGTGGATGACATATTGTTGATTGGAAATGATATATAATTTCTGGATAGCATAAAAGGATACTTGAATAAGAGTTTTTCAATGAAAGACCTCGGTGAAGCTGCTTATATATTGGGCATCAAGATCTATAGAGATAGATCTAGACGCTTAATAGGACTTTCACAAAGCACGTACCTTGACAAAGTTTTGAAGAAGTTCAAAATGGATCAGTCAAAGAAAGGGTTCTTGCCTGTGTTGCAAGGTGTGAAGTTGAGTCAGACTCAAAGCCCGACCACTACAGAATATAGAGAGAAAATAAAAGTCATTCCCTATGCCTCAGCCATAGGTTCTATCATGTATGCTATGTTGTGTACTAGACCTGATGTGTGCCTTGCCATAAGTTAGGCAGGGAGATACCAAAGTAATCTAGGAGTGGATCACTGTACATTGGACAAGAATATCCTGAAGTGCCTGAAAAGGACCAAGGATATGTTTCTCGTTTATGGAGGTGACAAAGAGCTTGTCGTAAATGGTTACGTTGATGCTAGCTTTGACACTGATCTGGATGACTCTAAGTCACAAACCGGATACATATTTATATTGAATGATGGAGCTGTTAGTTGGTGAAGTTCCAAGCAGAGCGTCGTGGCGGGATATACGTGTGAAGCGGAGTACATAGCTGCTTCACAAGCAGCAAATGAAGGAGTTCATATCCGATTTAGGTGTAATACCTAGTGCATCGCATCCAATGAAAATCTTTTGTGACAATACTGCAGCAATTGCCTTGGTGAAGGAATCCAGATTTCACAAAAGAACAAAACACATCAAGAGACACTTCAACACCATCTGTGAACAAGTCAAGGAGGGAGACATAGAGATTTGCAAAATACATACGGATCTGAATGTAGCAGACCCGTTGACTAAGCCTCTTCCACGAACAAAACATGATCAGCACCAAGACTCCATGGGTGTTAGATTCATTACAATGTAATCTAGATTATTGACTCTAGTGCTAGTGGGAGACTGAAGGAAATATGCCCTAGAGGCAATAATAAAGTTGTTATTTTATATTTCCTTATTCATGATAAAGGTTTATTATTCATGCTAGAATTGTATTGATCAGAAACCTAAATACATGTGTGAATACATAAACAAACATCGTGTCCCTAGTGAGCCTCTACTTGATTAGCTCGTTGATCAAAGATGGTTAAATTTTCCTAACTATGGGCATAAGTTGTCATTTGATAACGGGATCACATCATTAATAGAATGATGTGATGGAAAAGACCCATCCGTTAGCTTAGCATTATGATCATTCATTTTTATTGCTATTGCTTTCTTCATGTCAAATACATATTCCTTCGACTATGAGATTATGTAACTCCCGGATACCGGAGGAAGCCTTGTGTGCTATCAAACGTCACAAAGTAACTGGGTGATTACAAATATGCTCTACAGGTATCTCCGAAGGTGTTTGTTGAGTTGGCATAGATCGAGATTAGGATTTGTCACTCCGAGTATCGGAGAGGTATCTCTGGGCCCTCTCGGTAATACACATCATAAGCTTGCAAGCAAATGACTAAGGAGTTAGTCACGAGGAGATGTATTACGAAACGAGTAAAGAAACTTGCCAGTAACGAGATTGAACTAGGTATGAAGATGCCGATGATCGAATCTCAGGCAAGTAACATACCGATAGACAAAGGGAATTAGGTATGTTGTCATAACGGTTCGACCTATAAAGATCTTCGTAGAATATGTAGGAGCCAATATGGGCATCTAGGTTCCGCTATTGGTTATTGACCGGAGAGGTGTCTCAGTCATGTCTACATAGTTCTCGAACCCGTAGGGTCCGCATGCTTAACGTTTGATGACGATATAGTACTATATGAGTTATGTGATTTGGTGATTGAATGTTGTTTAGAGTCCCGGATGAGATCATGGACATGACGAGGAGTATCGAAATGGTAGAGAGGTAAAGATTGATATATAGGACTATGGTATTCGGACACCGGAAATGTTTCGGAGAAAACTGGATAGTCATCGGAGTACCGGAGAGGGTACCAGTCACCCCCGGGAGAATATTGGGCCTATTGGGCCACAAGAGGGGAGCACAACCCACAAGGGGCTGGCACACCCCCCATGGCAGCCGGCCAAGTGGGGAAGTAAAGGGAGGAGGATTCGGCCTCCCCTTCCTTCCATCTTCCCCCCTTTCCTTTCTTCTCCGGCAATTAAGGAAAGGGGGGACACCACTTGGGGAGGACCCCAAGTAGGATTCGGCCTACTTGGGGTGTCCTCCTGGTTGCTCCCTCCCCCCTCCCACCTATATATATGTGGGGGGCACCCTAGCACAGACCAGAGAATAGTTTTAGCCGTGTGCGGCGCCCCCCTCCACCGTTTACACCCCCGGTCATATCTTCATAGTGCTTAGGCGAAGCCCTGCGAGGATCACTTCACCATCACCACACCATCATGCTGACGGAACTCATCTACTACCTCGACGACTTGCTAGATCAAGAAGGCGAGGGACATCACCAAGCTGAACGTGTGCAGAACACGGAGGTGTCGTCCGTTCGGTACTTGATCGGTTGACGTGAGAAGAAGTTCGACTACATCAACCGCGTTGTGAAACGCTTCCGCTTACGGTCTACGAGGGTTCGTAGACACACTCTCCCCCTCGTTGCTATGCATCTCAATGGATAGATCATTGCGTGTGTGTAGAAATTTTTTTGTTTTCCATCCAAGGGAGGAAACTTGCCTCCCAAGGCAAGTGGACTCCCTCCCACTTAGGGTTTCTCCTTCCTAGGCACATGGGCCTTGTAGGGGCTGGTTCCCTTATCCCATTAAGGCTAGGACGCCACCCTACAGCCCATGCTATTGCATGGGACTTGGTGGAACCCTCTGAGGACTTCCGGACTCCTTCGGAACCTTCTGGAACCTTCCGATGACTTCCCGGTACAATACCGAAAAAATCAGACTTTTTCCCGGAACCCCGACAACAACTTTCCATATGTAAATCTTTACCTCCGGACCATTCCGGAGCTCCTCGTGACGTCATCCCATCCGGGACTCCAAACAACCTTTGGATTTTACACTATTAATATCTCAATACTACCCTAGCGCTACCGAACGTTAAGCGTGCGACCCTGCGGGTTCGAGAATCATGTAGACATGTCCGAGACTCCTCTCCGGCCAATAACCAATAGCGTTACTTGGATGACCATATTGGTTCCCACATATTCCACGAAGATCTTTATCGGTTGAACCATGATGTCAAGGATTCAGTTAATCCCATATACAATTCCCTTTGTCCGGCGATATGTTACTCGCCCGAGATTCGGTCATTGGTATCTCCATACCTAGTTCAATCTTGTTACTGGCAAGTCTCTTTACTCATTCCATAATACAATATCCCGTGACTAACTCATTAGTCACATTGCTTGCAAGCTCTTTAATTTGTTGTATTACTGAGAGGGCCCAGAGATATCTCTCCGTCATACGGATCGATAAATCCCAGTCTGGATCCATGCAACCCAACAGACACCTTCGGAGATATCTGTAGAGCACCTTTATGATCACCCAGTTATGAAGTGACATTTGATAGCACACAAGGCATTCCCCCGATATTCGGGAGTGGCATGTTCTCATGGTATAAGGAACTAATAGTTGGGTCTGTCCATCACATCATTCTCCTAATGATGTGATCCTGTTACCAAATGACAACTCATGTCCATGGTTAGGAAACCATAACCATCTTTGTCAACAAGCTAGTCTGGTAGAGGCTTACTAGGGACACGGTGTAGTTAATGTATTCACACATGTATTTAAGTTTCCGGTCAATACAATTCTAGCATGAATAATAAACATTTATCATGAACGGGGAATATGATACTAACCAATTTATTATTGCATCTAGGGCATATTTCCAATAGCCTCCCACTTGCACTAGAGTCAATAATCTAGTTCACATCGCCATGTGATTAACACCCAATGAGTTCTGGGGTTGATCATGTTTTGCTTGTGAGAGAGGTTTTAGTCTATGAGTCTGCAACATACAGATTCGTGTGTACTTTGCAAATGTCAATGTCATACTTTACATGCTGCTACCATGCTCCACTTGGAGCTATTCCAAATGACTGCTCCACTATACGTATCCGGTTTGAGACTCGGAGTCATCCAGATCGGTGTCAAGGCTTGCATCAACGTAACCCTTTACGACAAAATCTTTATCGCCTCCATAACCGATAAACATTTCCTTAGTCCTCTTTAGGCACCTAAGGATAATTTTGACAGATGTGCAGTGATCCACTCCTGGATCACTCTTGTACCCCCTTGCCAGACTCATGGCAAGGCACACATCAGGTATGGTACACAACATGGCATACATTATAGAGCCTATGGCTGAGGCATAAGGGATGACCTTCATCCTTCTCTTTCTTCTGTCGTGGTCGAGCTTTGAGTCCTACTCAACTTCACACCTTATAATACAGGAAAGAACTTCTTCTTTGACTAATCCATTTTGAACTCCTTCAAAACCTTATCAAGGTATGTGCTCTGTGAAAGTCTTATCAGGCGTCTTGATCTATCTTTATAGATCTTGATGCCCAATATGTAAGCAGCTTCACCCAGGTATTCCTTTGAATAACTCCTTTCAAATAATCCTTTATGGTTTCCAAAAATTCTACATCATATATAATAAACAATATGTCATCCACATATATACTATCAAAAATGCTATAGAGCTCCCACTCACTTTCTTGTAAGTACAAGTGTCTTCATAAACTTCGTATAAACCCAAAAGCTTTGATCACCTCATCAAAGCGTATATTCCAACTCCGAGATGTTTACACCGGTCCATAGATGGATCGCTGGAGCTTGCATACCTTTTTAGCATCCTTAGGATCCACAAAACCTTTAGGTTGCATCATATACAACTCTTAAGGAAAGCGGTTTTCACATCCATCTGCCAGATTTCATAATTGAAAAATGCAGCAATTGCTAACATAATTCTAACAGACTTAAGCATCACTACGAGTGAGAAAGTCTCATCATAGTCAACCCCTTGAACTTGTCGGAAACCTTTTGCGACAAGTCAAGCTTTATAGACGGTAACATTACCATCAGTGTTTATCTTCTTCTTATGGATCCATTTATTCACAATGGCTTGCTGATCATCGGGCAAGTCCACCAAAGTCCATACTTTATTCTCATACATGGATCCTATCTCGGATTTCATGGCATCAAGCCATTTTTTGGAATCCTGGCTCATCATAGCTTCTTCATAGTCGTAGGTTCGCCATTGTCTAACAACATGACTTCTAGGACTGGATTACCGTACCACTCTGGTGTGGAACGTACCCTGTTCGACCTACGAAGTTCAGTAGTAACTTGATCCAAAGTTTCATGATCATCATTGTCATTAGCTTCCTCTTCAGTTGGTGTAGGCATCACGGGAACTGCTTTATGTGATGTGCTACTTTCCAATTCGAGAGAAGATACGATTACCTCATCAAGTTCTACTTTCCTCCCAATCGCTTCTTTCGGGAGAAACTCCTTCTCTAGAAAAGATCCGTTCTTGGCAACAAAGATCTTGCCCTTGGATCTGTGGTAGAAGGTATACCCAATGGTCTCTTTAGGGTATCCTATGAAGACGCACTTCTCCCCTTTGGGTTTGAGCTTATCAGGCTGAAGCCTCTTGACATAAGTGTCGCATCCACGAACTTTGAGAAACGACAGATTAGGTTTCTTGCCAAACCACAACTCATACCATGTCGTCTCAACGGATTTAGACGATGCCCTATTTAAAGTGAATGCGGCTGTCTCTAATGCATAACCCCAAAAATGAAAGTGGCAAATCCGTAAGAGACATCATAGAATGCACCATATCCAATAGAGTATGATTATGACGTTCGGACACACCATTACACTCGGGTGTTCCAGGTGGCGTGAGGTGTGAAACAATTCCACATTGTCTTAAATGCATACCAAACTCGTAACTCAAATATAGAGGAGGCCAAAACATGTCATATAATGTTATAGGGGGGCAAATCATCTAAACCTATCTAATTTTGTCTGACAAATGAAAGACTACGAGTACATATAGGTGTATTTGTGAGAGCATAGGAGGGGCCTTGGCCCCTGCCAGCATCCCCTGCCTCCGCCACTGGGTTCACATGTATCAAATGATTCATAATCAAGTGATTTCAAAAGTCCATCAGCATGGAGTTTCTTCATGCGCTTTATACCAATATGACCTAAGTGGCAGTGCCATAAGTACCACCTTATCCAGGACACCGTCAACGAGGCAGCGCGTTACTGCCTGTTCGAGGACATCGCGGCAGAGGCAGACAGAGGCGATGGACGTAATCTCCACCGGCAACGTTGATGGCCAAGTGGTGGACTTTGGTGAGGAAGAATAGGACGTGCCCACGGCCCGCGAGGAGTAGACTAGGGTCGGTTACTTTTTCTATGTAAATTTACAAAATATTAATGAAAAATGGTGTGTCCGCTTTCATTTGGTGCACAAAGTTAGATGGTTGTGTCCAATTTGGGTTACACGGTTGGAGATGCCCTTAGAATGGGGCAATCAATGTGATACAAACACAATGTCCGGCCTCCGTATAGTTAGGATGCACACAATTAACCCGAACACGCACACACAGAAATCACACTGACATCTAGCAAAGTCAAACAAGACAGAAGCTATGTCTTGATGAGAATGACATTTTGGAGACCGAGCTCCATGGAGCCCTTTATTTTTTAAAAAAATCAAATTCAAACTTTTATGTTTCAAAAAAATCTGAAAATATGCGTGTATGTAAGGATGTAACTCACATGTGTGTAAAAATTCATAATGAAATACTTTGAGCTGCGGCCTGTACAAAAAAGACAAATTCATAGCCTGAAAGGACGAATAGTATCATGTCTTAAACAGCCCTAGATTTTTTTTTTGCACAACCCTCATTTCAGCGTATTTGCCTTGAAAATTTACACACACATGTGTTACGCCTTCATGTATATCTATGTTTTTTTCAGAATTTTTTGAAACATAAAAATATGAATTTTGATGAAATTTGAATTTTGAATTCGGAGGCCTTATTGGAGCTAGGTCGCCAAAAGGGATTTCCGTGTCTTGATGGAGTAAAAGGAAAGAAAAACTCCGATGCGATATAAAATATACAACGGCAACCATATCCGTACTAACTATTTCTTAACATCACCAGTACAATGAGAAGGATTATTCAACAGCCACACCTTCATGATGGAAACGGCGATCAAACGCCATCGTCGCCGCCGGATCCAGCCAACGAAGGTCAGGTCATGGGTTTTCATTTCACCATGAAGAAGAAGAGGGCACCAATGGAGTTGGAGATCTGTTCAGATTCCCAGGTGCAAAAAATTCTGGCCTTCAAGCTCTTGTGCTGACTGGTGAACATGGAGGGATCGCATCACTGGAGTTCCTGCTGAAGAATCCCATGATGGATGATGAAATTCATGTTGTCAAGCTCTGAACAAGAAAAAAGAAGTGGTGCTATCTTGCTTCATGTTTGTCCTTGTGACCTTGAGTTGTAATGGCAGGTGTGAGTTTCTGGATGTGAACTGAGGATGAGTGCTGGTTTTAGTTCTCTTTAGTTTTAGTTTTCTAGTTCCTGGAACTGCAGTTTGGTTAGAGGATTTGTTGGTGCTGGTTTTGTCTCTTTATGAAATGGAGCAGGGGGTTTAAGCCCCTTCTGACCGGAAAAAAGACAAGTACAGAAAGATCTTCCAAGTCCAAGAAAGAAATAAAAATGTGAACGATCATGCCTGCAAGAGCGCCCGTTAATCAAATGACAGCTGAATCTGGCTTCAGGGAAGAACATGTCAATGCCAAATATGGAAATGGGAATAGCAACGCAAGTGGTAATAACTTGACAAAACAACACACTGGCTGAACCTGGCCATGGTCTTGTCAGACAGCCATCCAGAATGCAACATGCCTTGTGCTACTGTAAACTGCGAAGAGAAAATATTCTTGAGCACAAACTGCAATTTTATGATATGGTTATTAACGCAGATCAGTGCCTCTAGCCTATGATTAGTTAGTTAAACAGTAGAAGTACACTCCAGATTTGGCAGTATGTCTGTCCAATCCATGTGTTGATGGTCAGATTCAGGTTAAAATAAATAGTTCCATCAGGAATGGCTACATTAGCCTGCTCAGAGACACCTCCAACACCCAACATTATGATCAGGTGCCAATAGCAACTTGTAACAGGTTTGTCCATTTGCAATCATCAAGAGACAGGATGCATCATGCAAAGACAGAGCCACATGGCCTGCCTGGAACCCATCACGCACATCATAACATGCATGGGCAACAAAAGATGATAAACCCGTCACTTAAACACATGTTTTTTTTTTATGTAACACATGGTTACTGGGAAATATGCAATTGCAGAAAAAGAAAAAGAAATTGCGGGTAAAAGAAAAGAATAATTGCAATATGAAAAGAGGTGAGCATCAATAGGAATAATTTGACAAATGTCAACCTTGCAGCACTTGTCATGTCAGGAATTCATAATCCTGTTTCAAGACGCAAGAGTTATCATACCTTTCTACTTGAGCAATAAATGATAATCTCCTGAACTGAAATACTAGTGTGGACGAGTGTAACATTAAAAACTCTTATTATACCCCCAAATATGGACAACTTTACACCAAGAATAAACAACTTACACCAAGAGTAAACAATATATATACCATAAAAAAGAATTTCGACAAACCAAATGATTTCATATAGGCTAGAGCTGCCTAGGAAAAATCCATCAAAACTATTTGCAGGAAAGCTGCCCGTTTATCTTCAAAACTGTGACCTGTAAGTAGCCAGAGGCTTGACATACCAGTGCAAAACATCACATGTTCTTTCTTCTGGCCACTCGGTTGGACACCGGCACCATTGACTCAAAGCTTTCATACCCATCATCGAACACCCTGCTGCGACGCTCAAACGCCCTGCTGTGACGTAACAACTGGCTTGCTGAATCATACCCCATGAGTAGATGAAGTGCCGAGTCTGAAACCTTCTTGCTACTTTGTGTGGCAGCAAGGGATGGTCCAGCTCGAGTAGACAAGCTTCTTGTGAAAGATGCTCCACATTCTTCACTTACACTGACGGGATAAGAAGCACTCTCAGTTCTAGCAACTTTTCTGTTGTCAGCCTTGCTTAATTTTTGGGTTAGTTCCTTACTGGCATTTGCATTGGCTTGATTTACAGCAGGAACAGACAATACAATAACCTTGGAGCACTTACCACACTGCATTTTCCCAATCTTTCTTTTTGACATGTAGATATCTGATGGCATTTGAACCAAAAAGAAACAGCTGTTGCAGACGGTATATGGTGAAGCACCTGACAAAGGCCGCAAAATATGCTTTCTCACCACACGCTTCTGTTCCTTGAAGCTTGACTTGAGCGAATCGTGGTCAGGGATTGAGCTACCAGCTTGTGAGGATTGGTAATATGAATTCAACTCCCAAGCATCAAAGTTGTGCGGGATGTGCGCTTGCACATGTCCAAAATGGCAGTGTGCACATGAATGGGGTGGTGAGAAAGGATTTGGCGGGGGGTACCTTGGTGGCTTTCCATGACCATAATAGGAGTCTAGAGTACAAGAACTTGGGATGGAATCAGTATCAACACTTCGAAACTGTTGCTCAACATCATAGGTATTCAGTTGTTGTGGCTGGTATTCCAGGTCTTTCTTCTGATACCTTTTCTCCAAGCCCTTGTTGCTAGAAAGCCTATTTAGCTGATCTCTTAGACCATCCATCTTCTTGAGGCGCTCAAGTTGATCAACAGTCTTGAACTTACTTGATGTTTTTATCGACAAATCCCCTTGACTAGGTGACCCACTTGAGAGAGAACTGGAGGTCCCATCCATTTGTGATTCAATAAAGTTTTGGATTGACCTGAAGTCTTCAGAATCAAGAGAAAGTCCTTGACGAAGTAGACTATCTCTGTACCTGCATGATATCTCTTCTTTTTTCTTAGTGAAGCTAGTTGGGTTGCAATGAATCCTCTCATTTGACAAGCTTGAAAACCCAGCATCAGCTACTGGATTGTCAGCTTGAACACATAGAGTGGTGTTGTCATCTTCCGTACGGCCCTGCTTCTGTTCTTCAGTGCCATCATTGGAAGTTACCTCATGTTGATCAAAAATTTGTCCAGATTTGAGATGTTCGTCATTGAATGAAGAGATGTCCTCTTCACATGCAGTTTCAGTCCCCAGGTACTGTGGATCCTTATCATGCTCATTCTCATGAATTATTTCTGCAACGTCCTTATCTACAACCACGGCATGCTCATTCGCATGAAAGCAGTTGATCTTATTGTCATCTTCAATACAACCATCTTCCTTCTCTTTAGGGCCTTCAGTTGTTAGCTCGTTTTGTTGGAAACTTTGTCCAGATTTGAGATGTCCGTCACCAAAGGAAGAGATGCTTCCTTCACATGGCTTTGCACTTCCAGTGTCCAGGTATTGCGCATCCCTATCAATCTCATTCTCATGAATTGTGTCTGGGCTGTCTGTGTTTGTAAGCACGAAATGCTCATTCCCATGAACACAGACGATCTTATTATCATCTCCAGTCCAACCCTCTTCCAATTCTTTAGTGCCATAAGCTATTAGCTCATTCTTTTCAAAATTTTGTTCAGATTGTACATATTTGCCATCAGCTTCACATGCATTTGCACTTTCATTAACCAGGAATTGTGTATTCTTATCATGCTCCTTCACATGAATTTTCTCTCGAGTGTCTGTGTCTGCAACCCCAATATGATGTTCTGACAGTTCATCTGCATCACTGAAAGCATTTGCACTTTCATTAACCAGGAATTGAGGATCCTTATCATGTTCCTTCACATGAATTTTATCTTGAATGACTTTGTCTGCAACCGCAATATGATGTTCTAACGGTTCTTCTGGATCACTGAAATACCTCTCCAGTTCTTCAATCAATCGACCATGAGGATCACTTCGAGGGCTATCATTCATTTTGCCCCCTGACAAAAACCTTCGGCTACCAATTTGATTATGCAGAGCATCATTAAGCCCATTATTGTCTGCTACATCCAAAAAGTCTTCCTCATCATCACTTAATGATAAAGACCTCTCCAATTCCTCAATCAGATCTTCATAAGATTCAAAACATAAACCCCCATACGGTTGCAACCTCTCCTCTCTCCGAGCCACCATGTTAATGGATTTAGCCCCATCATTCTCATACAATTTGTTTGTCTCAGCTGCCTCATGGCAGTTCATATTTTTATTGCCAGCAGAATTTTTTTGCTCAGACATGCTCTCTATTTCTCCTATCACATTTTTACCGGAATCATCTCCCAGTTCCTCACCTGCGATGCTATGGACAGTTTCAGCTTCGCTGGCAACACTAGCATCGTTTGCATCATCCATAATACAACCCTTTTCCCCATCTGCATCTTCACTTATTTCAACACTCTGTACATTTTCTATTAGTTTCATACTAGAATTAACTGTGGCACCTTTGTCATCTGCCTCTTCGATCATAAACTCGGGGTCTCGGGCATTGCCAACACTTAGGGAACAATTCTCCTCACCGTCAACCTCGCCAGATGCTGCACTCTCTCCAACAGACATAGTCCTTTCTGTGTTAAGATTCTCACCGGAAATGGCATGCTTGCCGACAGAGGAAATATTTCCCTCAACCAAATTTTCACTAGGCTGCATATCAGCAGAGACAACTTTCAGTTCATCGGAACAAATAGACTTGCTGGTCTGAGGGGACCCTTCCAAGCTGTGTGGAAAATTGTTCTGTTCATCGGATACCGAATCAGGCTGAGTTACTTGCGCACCTCGATTTTTCGCTGCATCAAATATTCAACGACTATAAAAAAAGTCTGAAAAATAGAGATACTGCTTAGCCAGGCAAGAAGGATAGATCCTATGATTTATACCTCTAAGAATGGTGCCGCAGCCACCACACTGGTAAACCGGAATGGACGGGTACTCCACGAGAAGCTGGAGGCATTTGGGGCACCTGACGAACCGAAGATTCTGAGCTTCCATGGACATGATCTCCTCACCGCCACAGTATATCGGTTACAGAAGGTAGATGCACTTCAGTGAAAAGGTACCAACATCACCCCCTGATGACAATAATGAACTTCACCACAGTTATCTTCCACTCTCTGGCATCAAAACAATCTATTGTTACAAAGAATGGATACACTAATCAAGGAATAAGGATAATGCAGCAAGGAGGAACTCCACCACAATATATTTTCTTTCCCAGAAAAATAGACATCAGACGATTGTTTTTGATAGATTCATTTAGTCAACAACAGCTAGCTCAAGTTCAAGAATATAGATATATGTATAAAGAGAAAAAAAAAACGCCACCTGTCGCATCAAAAAACATGGCAGCAAGAAATCACATGGACCACGGATCAACCGAATCGATCAGGGAGCGCTTGCAGATCTAGGAAGGGGAGAAAAAATCTATAGCCGTGCGCAAAGGGAACACGAACCTTGTGCTCGTAAGACCACGGCACCGGAGAAGATCATCTCACGCCGCAATGTCTCGCTCCTCCTCCCGCCTCCCCAGGCGAGAGCGAACTCGGAGGGATCGCAAGGGGGGCGGTGAATCTTGGGCCACGGAGGAGGAGAGAGACGGAGCAAAAGCGAAAGGGGGAAAAGGAGGCTATGGCGTCAGTGATGTCCAGCTGAGCTCAGGGTCGGGCTGTCTGGTGAAAGTTGGAGGAGAGAGAAGGGGGGCGGGGGAGGGAGGAGACCATGGCAGGGGGGCCAAGAGAAAGGGGGGAGACGAGGGGGAGGAAATGGTGGTGTGTGATGCTGTGTTTTGGGGATGAGACAAGGCACGGTGCTGTCTGCTTGGCGGCATGACCACTTGACCACGCCAGTTTACTCGCTGGAAAATGTGTGTTTGTAATTAATTGCACGTGGACAAGTCAAGGGCTCAAAAGGACGCGGGTTTTAAGGGGGCAGCTAATCTAGAGCATCTACAAATCCAAGAGCATCTCTGACGTACCCCGCAAACCGTCATCTAGCAAATTTTGTTTACGATATCCTATAAACAAAATTTACGATAAGGCGGACGCGAAGACAGAACAAATCCCGCAAACATAACCAAAGTTCTACTTGATATTCAGACTAGTACTCCTCCTTCAATGTGCCCGCCCGAGCCGCTGCAGCTTCGTCCCTAGCGGCGGCCGCCTCCTTCGCATCAAACCAGGCGTGCTCGGCCGCCCGAAGGCGCTGGATCGTGAGATCAAAGATCCGATCGAGGTGGTTCAAGCTGCTCCATGCCCGTGCGTCGGCACTGCGGGAGCCGGCGCCACACCTGCGCGCCTGCGCATGGTGCCACTCCTTCACCGGCGAGCGGAGGAAGGAGCTCCCCGATTCACCATTGTTGTGGTGCTTGCGAGGCGGCTCGCCGCCGCGGCCACCCCTTCCATCACCCACGCACGACATCATGGATCTGCTATAGTGGCTGCGCGCAGCGCAAACGGCTGCCGGATGAAAGGGATTTCTTGCTAAAGTAGAGAGGATTTGCGGCGGAGAGGATAAGGGAAATGGCGGATTGATACCCTAAAAGCGGTCAAATCTGTATATGACTGGGATTCGGGGGCGGTTTACGGGCCTCCCATAAAACTTTAAAGGGTCAGGCCGTTTTTAGCGGAACTGTTCGGGCCGTCATTTTCGCCTGTCCCATAAAACCGCCGAAAAACGTGACCCAGCGAGCTTTACGGGATCTGCTAGAGATGCTATAAGGGCATCTCCAAAGCTGACCCGCAAATGTCTCCAGTATATATTCATTTTTCTGTTCATACGTGGTCCGCAAACAAGATGCGGGAGGGAGCCATCCAATGCTAATCACAAAGTATTCGGTTGGGAGAAGAAAAAGTAGGTGAAGACACTGCATGTGGTGGGATAATTGTGGTTTAGTTCCTCTTGGGAGGAGAGAGAGGAGAGGGGGACGATGCATGTGTGGTTGGGAGGAGAGAGAGAGAGAGAGGAGGGCGACCATGCATGTGATTGGTCAAGTGTGTGTCCGGACTTCGGCAAAGCCCCCATGTTTATCTCTTGGATACCGGAATCCGTACATCCAGACTGCTAAACGTACATATGCAGGTCCCTGTTGGATGACAAAAGTGGACCAGACACTGTGGTCCGGACATATAGTGGAGGTTTGAGAATCCGCTTTGGAGATGCCCTAGTGGACTTTTTCTATTTATGGGAAGTCTTTTGATGATTGTTTAAGCAATCTTGATCGAGTTTTGCGGAGATGTGAACAAACAAATCTTGTCTTGAATTGGGAGAAGTGTCACTTTATGGTTAATGAAGGCATTGTCTTGGTTCATAAAATTTCTGAAAGAGGTATTGAACTGGACCAAGCTAAGGTTGATGCAATTGAGAAAATGCCATGTCCCAAAGATATAAAAGTTATTCGTAGTTTCTTAGGTTATGATGGTTTCTATAGGAGATTTATCAAAGACTTTTCTAAAATTTCCAGGCCTCTTACTAGTCTCTTGCAAAAGGATATCCCTTTTGTTTTTGATGATGATTGTTCAGAAGCCTTTGAAACACTCAGGAAAGCCTTAATTTCTGCACCTATTGTTCAACCACCTGATTGGAACTTACCTTTTGAAATTATGTGTGATGTTAGTGATTATGCTGTTGGTGTTGTTCTAGGACAAAGAGTTGATAAGAAACTGAATGTTATTCATTATGCTAGTAAAACTCTAGACAGTGCTCAAAGAAATTATGCTACTACTGAAAAAGAATTCTTAGCAGTTGTGTTTGCTTGTGATAAATTTAGACCTTATATTGTTGATTCCAAAGTAACTGTTCACACAGACCATGCTGCTATTAAATATCTTATGGAAAAGAAAGATACTAAACCTAGACTCATTCGATGGGTTCTCTTGTTACAAGAATTTGATTTACATATCAATGATAGAAAAGGAGCTGAGAACCCAGTAGCTGATAATTTGTCTAGGCTTGAAAATTTGCCCAATGACCCACTACCTATTGATGATAGTTTTCCTAATGAGCAGTTAGCTGCAATAAATGTTGCTCATAATACTCCTTGGTATGTTGATTATGCTAATTATATTGTTGCTAAATATTTACCACCTAGGTTTGCATACCAACAAAAGAAAACATTCTTCTATGATTTAAGACATTACTTTTGGGATGACCCACATCTTTACAAAGAAGGAGTAGATGATATTATTAGACGTTGTGTACCTGAGCATGAACAGGGACAAATCCTACGCAAATGTCACTCCGAAGCTTATGGAGGACATCATGCTGGAGATAGAACTGTTCACAAGGTATTGCAATCTGGATTTTATTGGCCTACTCTCTTCAAGGATGCCCGTAAGTTCATCTTATCTTGTGATGAATGCCAAAGAATAGGTAATATCGGTAAGCGTCAAGAAATGCCTATGAATTATTCACTTGCTGTTGAACCATTTGATGTTTGGGGAATTGATTATATGGGACCTTTTCCTTCCTCTAAAGGGTATACACATATCTTGGTTGCTGTTGATTATGTTAATAAATGGGTAGAAAATATTCCAACCAGTAGTGCTGATCACAACACCTCTATTAAAATGCTTAAGGAAGTTATTTTCCCAAGGTTTGGAGTCCCTAGATATTTAATGAATGATGGTGGTTCACACTTTATTGATGGTGCTTTCCGTAAAATGCTTGCCAAGTATGATGTTAACCATAGAATAGCATCACCTTATCATCCTCAGTCTAGTGGTCAAGTTGAACTTAGCAATAGAGAAATAAAATTAATTTTGCAAAAGATTGTTAATAGGTCCAGGAAGAATTGGTCTAAGAAATTAGATGATGCACTTTGGGCTTATAGAACAACATATAAAAATCCTATGGGTATGTCTCCATATAAAATGGTTTATGGAAAATCTTGTCATTTGCCTCTTGAGTTAGAACATAAAGCATATTGGGCCATCAAAAGAGCTTAATTATGATTTCAAACATGCCGGTGAAAAGAGGTTATTTGATATTAGCTCTTTAGATAAATGGAGAACCCAAGCTTATGAAAATGCAAAATTATTCAAAGAAAAAGTAAAAAGATGGCATGACAAAAGAATCCAAAAGCGTGATTTTAAAGTAGGAGAATATGTTCTTTTGTACAACTATCGTTTCATATTCTTTGCAGGAAAACTCCTCTCAAAATGGGAAGGCCCCTATGTTATCGAGGAGGTTTACCGATCTGGAGCCATCAAAATAAATAACTTCGAAGGTACTAACCTAAAGGTTGTCAATGGGCAATGAAGAAAGCATTATATCTCAGGTACGCCCATTAATGTTGAAAGTAATGTTATCCAAACTTTGACACCGGAAGAATGCACAAAAGAGTCCTTCCGGAACACTCCAGAATCATGAAAATAAGGAGGTACGTGATACGGTAAGTAAATGGACTCCAAAAAATCCGCAAATATATGTTTTATCAGTTTTGGAATATTTAAAATTTTGGAAATAAAGAAACTTGCAGGAAGCGTCCCTTGGTGGGCACAAGACACCAGGGCGCGCCAGGCAGCCTGGTGCGCTCAGGTGGGTTGTGCCCACTTGGGACACCTTCCGTACTTCGTTTTTCTTTCGTATGCTGGTCCTCCAAGATAATATATATATATATACTTCCCGAACCTGTTGATCACCGTATCGCGGAGAAAATCCTTTGTTCTCTTTTCTCGTTGTTTTCTGCGCAGTTCTGGAAATATGTTATCCCAAGACTCCGACGGAGAGAGCTATGTCTCACATCTCATTGCTGACCCAAAGACCTATGGGGACCTATCCCCTTATGGTCGAACTACAGATGACGAAGAGGATGCTCACTTGATGAAGATCGATGATTCAAGCTCGGAGGAGGAGGATGTCCCTCAACCTCAACCTGGGATATGCACGTGGAATTCAAGAAGTCAAGTCTTCCCAAGAGAGCTAACTGGTCTAAAATCCAATCTATTCATTTTCGTTTTAGGCAGAAATGCAGAGGGGATTTATGTTACAAGATCTTGAAGCTGGAGTTGGAAGTCGATGATTTAAAGGAGGAAATTGCTCTCCTCAACTATAATATGAAAAAGTTGAAGGCACAATTGTCATCATCACCATCATCTTCTTCACCACCAAAAGAGAACTGAGTATCGGGTATGGGCACTCCCCTTGGTATCCTATAAACAAAATTTACGGTAAGGCAGACGAGAAGATAGAACAAATCCCGCAAACATAACCGAAGTTCTACTTGATATTCAGACTAGTACTCCTCCTTCAATGTGCCCGCCCGAGCCGCTGCAGCTTCGTCCCTAGCGGCGGCGGCCTCCTTCGCATCAAACCAGGCGTGCTCGGTCGCCCGAAGGCGCTGGATCGCAAGATCAAAGATCCGGTCAAGGTAGTTCAAGCTGCTCCACGCCCGTGCGTCGGCACTGCGGGAGTCGGCGCCGTGCCTGCGCGCCTGCGCACGGTGCCACTCCTCCACCGGCGGGCGAAGGAAGGAGCTCCCTGACTCACCATTGTTGCGGTGCTTGTGAGGCGGCTCGCCACCGCGGCCACCCCTTCCATCGCCCGCGCACGACATCATGGATCTGCCATAGTGGCTACGCGCAGCGCAAACGGCTACCGGAGGAAAGGGATTTCTCGCTAAAGTAGAGAGGATTTGCGGCGGAGAGGATAAGGGAAATGGCGGATGGATACCCTAAAAGCGGTTAAATCGGTATATGAGTGGGATTCGGGGGCGGTTTACGGGCCTCCCATAAAACTTTAAAGGGTCAGGCCGTTTTTAGCGGAACTGTTCGGGCCGTCATTTTCGCGTGTCCCGTAAAACCGCCGAAAAAACGCGGCCCCGCGAGCTTTATGGGATCTGCTAGAGATGCTATAAGGGCATCTCCAAAGCTGACCCACAAATGTCTCCGGTATATATTCATTTTTCTATTCGGACGTGGTCCGCAAACAAGATGCAGGAGGGAGCCATCCAATGCTAATCACAAAGTATTCGGTTGGGAGAAGAAAAAGTAGGTGAAGACATTTCATGTGGTGGGATAATTGTGGTTTAGTTCCTCTTGGGAGGAGAGAGGGGAGAGGGGGACGATGCATGTGTGGTTGGGAGGAGAGAGAGAGAAAGAGAGAGAGAGAGAGAGAGAGGGCGACCATGCATGTGATTGGTCAAGTGTGTGTCCGGACTTCGGCAAAGCCCCCATGTTTGTCTCTTGGATACCGGAATCCGTACATCCAAACTGCTAAACATACATATACAGGTCCCTGTTGCATGACAAAAGTGGACCAGACACTGTGGTCCGGACATATAGTGGAGGTTTGAGAATCCGCTTTAGAGATGCCCTAGTGGACTTTTCTATTTATGGGAAGTCTTTTTACGATTGTTTAAGCAATCTTGATCGAGTTTTGCGGAGATGTGAACAAACAAATCTTGTCTTGAATTGGGAGAAGTGCCACTTTATGGTTAATGAAGGCATTGTCTTGGGTCATAAAATTTCTAAAAGAGGTATTGAAGTGGACCAAGCTAAGGTTGATGCAATTGAGAAAATGACATGTCCCTAAGATATTAAAGTTATTCGTAGTTTCTTAGGTTATGCTGGTTTCTATAGGAGATTTATCAAAGACTTTTCTAAAATTTCTAGGCCTCTTACTAGTCTCTTGCAAAAGGATATCCCTTTTGTTTTTGATGATGATTGTTCAGAAGCCTTTGAAACACTCAGGAAAGCCTTAATTTCTGCACCTATTGTTCAACCACCTGATTGGAACTTGCCTTTTGAAATTATGTGTGATGTTAGTGATTATGCTGTTGGTGTTGTTCTAGGACAAAGAGTTGATAAGAAACTGAATGTTATTCATTATGCTAGTAAAACTCTAGACAGTGCTCAAAGAAATTATGCTACTACTGAAAAAGAATTCTTAGCAGTTGTGTTTGCTTGTGATAAATTTAGACCTTATATTGTTGATTCCAAAGTAACTGTTCACACAGACCATGCTGCTATTAAATATCTTATGGAAAAGAAAGATACTAAACCTAGACTCATTCGATGGGTTCTCTTGTTACAAGAATTTGATTTACATATCAATGATAGAAAAGGAGCTGAGAACCCAGTAGCTGATAATTTGTCTAGGCTTGAAAATTTGCCTGATGACCCACTACCTATTGATGATAGTTTTCCTAATGAGCAGTTAGCTGCAATAAATGTTGCTCATAATACTCCTTGGTATGTTGATTATGCTAATTATATTGTTGCTAAATATTTACCACCTAGGTTTACATACCAACAAAAGAAAACATTCTTCTATGATTTAAGACATTACTTTTGGGATGACCCACATCTTTACAAAGAAGGAGTAGATGATATTATTAGACGTTGTGTACCTGAGCATGAACAGGGACAAATCCTACGCAAATGTCACTCCGAAGCTTATGGAGGACATCATGCTGGAGATAGAACTGTTCACAAGGTATTGCAATCTGGATTTTATTGGCCTACTCTCTTCAAGGATGCCCGTAAGTTCATCTTATCTTGTGATGAATGCCAAAGAATAGGTAATATCGGTAAGCGTCAAGAAATGCCTATGAATTATTCACTTGCTGTTGAACCATTTGATGTTTGGGGAATTGATTATATGGGACCTTTTCCTTCCTCTAAAGGGTATACACATATCTTGGTTGCTGTTGATTATGTTAATAAATGGGTAGAAAATATTCCAACCAGTAGTGCTGATCACAACACCTCTATTAAAATGCTTAAGGAAGTTATTTTCCCAAGGTTTGGAGTCCCTAGATATTTAATGAATGATGGTGGTTCACACTTTATTGATGGTGCTTTCCGTAAAATGCTTGCCAAGTATGATGTTAACCATAGAATAGCATCACCTTATCATAAGTTGAACTTAGCAATAGAGAAATAAAATTAATTTTGCAAAAAGATTGTTAATAGGTCCAGGAAGAATTGGTCTAAGAAATTAGATGATGCACTTTGGGCTTATAGAACTGAAGGGTTTCGTAGTAATTTCAAAAATTTCCTACGCTCACGCAAGATCATGGTGATGCATAGCAACGAGGGGAGGAGTATGATCTACGTACCTTGTAGATCGACAACGGAAGCGTTTGGTTGATGTAGTCGTACGTCTCCACGGCCCGGCCGATCAAGCACCGAAACTACGGCACCTCCGAGTTCTAGCACACGTTCAGCTCGATGACGATCCCCGGACTCCGATCCAGCAAAGTGTCAGGGAAGAGTTCCGTCAGCACAACGGCGTGGTGACGATCTTGATGCACTACTGCAGCAGGGCTTCGCCTAAACTCCGCTACAATATTATCGAGGACTATGGTGGAAGGGGGCACCGCACACGGCTAAGAATATGATCACGTGGATCAACTTGTGTTTCTCTGGGGTGCCCCTGCCTTCGTATATAAAGGACCAAAGGGGGGGGGGTGCGGCCGGCCTAGGAGAGGCGCGCCAGGAGGAGTCCTACTCCCTCTGGGAGTAGGATTCCCCCCCCCCCAATCCTAGTTGGAATAGGATTCGCGGAGGGGGAAAAGAGAGAGGGAGGCCGGCCCCCTCTCCTTGTCCTATTCGGACCAAGGGAGGGGAGGGGCGCGCGTCCCACTTTGGGCTGCCCCTTCTCTTTTCCACTAAGGCCCATTAAGGCCCATTCAGCTCCCGGGGGGTTCCGGTAACCTCCCGGTACTCCGGTAAAATCCCGATTTCACCCGGAACACTTCAAACATAGGCTTCCAATATATCAATCTTTATGTCTCGACCATTTCGAGACTCCTCGTCATGTCCGTGATCACATCCGGGACTCCGAACAACCTTCGGTACATCAAAATGCATAAACTCATAAAACTGTCATCGTAACCTTAAGCGTGCGGACCCTACGGGTTCGAGAACAATGTAGACATGACCGAGACACGTCTCCGGTCAATAACCAATAGCGGGACCTGGATGCCCATATTGGCTCCTACATATTCTACGAAGATCTTTATCGGTCAGACCGCATAACAACATACGTTGTTCCCTTTGTCATCGGTATGTTACTTGCCCGAGATTCGATCGTCGGTATCCCATACCTAGTTCAATCTCGTTACTGGCAAGTCTCTTTACTCGTTCTGTAATACATCATCCCGCAACTAACTCATTAGTTGCAATGCTTGCAAGGCTTAAGTATTACCGAGAGGGCCCAGAGATACCTCTCAGACAATCGGAGTGACAAAACCTAATCTCGAAATACGCCAACCCAACATGTACCTTTGGAGACACCTGTAGTACTCCTTTATAATCACCCAGTTACGTTGTGATGTTTGGTAGCACCCAAAGTGTTCCTCCGGTAAACGGGAGTTGCATAATCTCATAGTTACAGGAACATGTATAAGTCATGAAGAAAGCAATAGCAGCATACTTAAACGATCAAGTGCTAAGCTAACGGAATGGGTCAAGTCAATCAGATCATTCAACTAATGATGTGATCGCGTTAATCAAATAACAACTCTTTGTCCATGGTTAGGAAACATAACCATCTTTGATTAACGAGCTAGTCAAGTAGAGGCATACTAGTGACACTCTGTGTTGTCTATGTATTCACACATGTATTATGTTTCCGATTAATACAATTCTAGCATGAATAATAAACTTTTATCATGACATAAGGAAATAAATAATAACTTTATTATTGCCTCTAGGGCATATTTCCTTCAGTCTCCCACTTGCACTAGAGTCAATAATCTAGATTTACACAGTAACGATTCTAACACCCATGGAGCCATGGTGCTGATCATGTTTTGCTTTTGGAAGAGGCTTAGTCAACGGGTCTGCAACATTCAGATCCGTATGTATCTTGCAAATCTCTATGTCTCCCACCTGGACTAGATCCCGGATGGAATTGAAGCGTCTCTTGATGTGCTTGGTTCTCTTGTGAAATCTGGATTCCTTCGCCAAGGCAATTGCACCAGTATTGTCACAAAAGATTTTCATTGGACCCGATGCACTAGGTACGATACCTAGATCGGATATGAACTCCTTCATCCAGACTCCTTCATTTGCTGCTTCCGAAGCAGCTATGTATTCCGCTTCACACGTAGATCCCGCCATGACACTTTGTTTAGAACTGCACCAACTGACAGCTCCACCGTTTAATGTAAACACGTATCCGGTTTGCGATTTAGAATCGTCCGGATCAGTATCAAAGCTTGCATCAACGTAACCGTTTATGATGAGCTCTTTGTCACCTCCATATATGAGAAACATATCCTTAGTCCTTTTCAGGTACTTCAGGATGTTCTTGACCGCTGTCCAGTGATCCACTCCTGGATTACTTTGGTACCTCCCTGCTAGACTTATAGCAAGGCACACATCAGGTCTGGTACACAACATTGCATACATGATAGAGCCTATGGCTGAAGCATAGGGAACATCTTTCATCTTCTCTCTATCTTCTGCAGTGGTCGGGCATTGAGTCTTACTCAACTTCACACCTTGTAACACAGGCAAGAACCCTTTCTTTGCTTGATCCATTTTGAACTTCTTCAAAATCTTGTCAAGGTATGTGCTTTGTGAAAGTCCAATTAAACGTCTCGATCTATCTCTATAGATCTTTATGCCTAATATGTAAGCAGCTTCACCGAGGTCTTTCATTGAAAAACTCTTATTCAAGTATCCTTTTATGCTATCCAGAAATTCTATATCATTTCCAATCAGTAATATGTCATCCACATATAATATCAGAAATGCTACAGAGCTCCCACTCACTTTCTTGTAAATACAGGCTTCTCCAAAAGTCTGTATAAAACCAAATGCTTTGATCACACTATCAAAGCGTTTATTCCAACTCCGAGAGGCTTGCACCAGTCCATAAATGGATCGCTGGAGCTTGCACACTTTGTTAGCTCCCTTTGGATCGACAAAACCTTCCGGTTGCATCATATACAACTCTTCTTCCAGAAATCCATTCAGGAATGCAGTTTTGACATCCATCTGCCAAATTTCATAATCATAAAATGCTGCAACTGCTAACGTGATTCGGACAGACTTAAGCATCGCTACGGGTGAGAAGGTCTCATCGTAGTCAATCCCTTGAACTTGCCGAAACCCTTTTGCAACAAGTTGAGCTTTGTAGACAGTAATATTACCATCGGTGTCAGTCTTCTTCTTGAAGATCCATTTATTCTCAATTGCTTGCCGATCATTGGGCAAGTCAACCAAAGTCCACACTTTGTTCTCATACATGGATCCCATCTCAGATTTCATGGCTTCAAGCCATTTTGTGGAATCTGGGCTCTCCATCGCTTCTTCATAGTTCGTAGGTTCATCATGATCTAATAGCATGACTTCCAGAACAGGATTACCGTACCACTCTGGTGCGGATCTTACTCTGGTTGATCTACGAGGTTCAGTAGTATCTTGTTCTGAAGTTTCATGATCATCATCATTAGCTTCCTCACTAATTGGTGTAGGTGTCATAGAAACAGTTTTCTGTGATGCACTACTTTCCAACAAGGGAGCAGGTACAGTTACCTCGTCAAGTTCTACTTTCCTCCCACTCACTTCTTTTGAGAGAAACTCCTTCTCTAGAAAGTTTCCGAACTTAGCAACAAAAGTCTTGCCTTCGGATCTGTGATAGAAGGTGTATCCAATAGTCTCCTTTGGATATCCTATGAAGACACATTTCTCCGATTTGGGTTCGAGCTTATCAGGTTGAAGTTTTTTCACATAAGCATCGCAGCCCCAAACTTTCAGAAATGACAACTTTGGTTTCTTGCCAAACCATAGTTCATAAGGCGTCGTCTCAACGGATTTTGATGGTGCCCTATTTAACGTGAATGCGGCCGTCTCTAAAGCATAACCCCAAAACGATAGCGGTAAATCTATAAGAGACATCATAGATCGCACCATATCTAGTAAAGTACGATTACGACGTTCGGACACACCATTACGCTGTGGTGTTCCGGGTGGCGTGAGTTGCGAAACTATTCCGTATTGTTTCAAATGTACACCAAACTCGTAACTCAAATATTCTCCTCCACGATCAGATCGTAGAAACTTTATTTTCTTGTTACGATGATTTTCAACTTCACTCTGAAATTCTTTGAACTTTTCAAACGTTTTAGACTTATGTTTCATTAAGTAGATATACCCATATCTGCTTAAGTCATCTATGAAGGTGAGAAAATAACGATATCCGCCACGAGCCTCAATATTCATCGGACCACATACATCTGTATGTATGATTTCCAGCAAATCTGTTGCTCTCTCCATAGTACCGGAGAACGGCGTTTTAATCACTTGCCCATAAGGCACGGTTCGCAAGTACCAAGTGATTCATAATCAAGTGGTTCCAAAAGTCCATCAGTATGGAGTTTCTTCATGCGCTTTACACCGATATGACCTAAACGTCAGTGCCACAAATAAGTTGCACTATCATTATCAACTCTGCATCTTTTGGTTTCAACACTATGAATATGTGTGTTACTACTATCGAGATTCAATAAGAATAGACCACTCTTCAAGGGTGCATGACCATAAAAGATATTACTCATATAAATAGAACAACCATTATTCTCTGATTTAAATGAATAACCGTCTCGCATCAAACAAGATCCAGATATAATGTTCATGCTCAACGCCGGCACCAAATAACAATTATTTAGGTCTAATATTAATCCCGAAGGTAGATGTAGAGGTAGCGTGCCGACCGCGATCACATCGACTTTGGAACCATTTCCCACGCGCATCGTCACCTCGTCCTTAGCCAATCTTCGCTTAATCCGTAGCCCCTGTTTCGAGTTGCAAATATTAGCAACAGAACCAGTATCAAATACCCAGGTGCTACTGCGAGCATTAGTAAGGTACACATCAATAACATGTATATCACATATACCTTTGTTCACCTTGCCATCCTTCTTATCCGCCAAATACTTGGGACAGTTCCGCTTCCAGTGACCAGTCTGCTTGCAGTAGAAGCACTCAGTTTCAGGCTTAGGTCCGGACTTGGGTTTCTTCTCTTGAGCAGCAACTTGCTTGCTGTCCTTCTTGAAGTTCCCCTTCTTCTTCCCTTTGCCCTTTTTCTTGAAACTAGTGGTCTTGTTGACCATCAACACTTGATGCTCCTTTTTGATTTCTACCTCCGCAGCTTTCAGCATTGCGAAGAGCTCGGGAATGGTCTTATTCATCCCTTGCATATTATAGTTCATCACGAAGCTCTTGTAGCTTGGTGGCAGTGATTGGAGAATTCTGTCAATGACGCGATCATCTGGGAGATTAACTCCCATCTGAATCAAGTGATTATTATACCCAGACATTTTGAGTATATGCTCACTGACAGAACTGTTCTCCTCCATCTTGCAGCTATAGAACTTATTGGAGACTTCATATCTCTCAATCCGAGCATTTGCTTGAAATATTAACTTCAACTCCTGGAACATCTCATATGCTCCATGACGTTCAAAACGTCGTTGAAGTCCCGGTTCTAAGCCGTAAAGCATGGCACACTGAACTATCGAGTAGTCATCAGCTTTGCTCTGCCAGACGTTCACAACATCTGGTGTTGCTCCAGCAGCAGGCCTGGCACCCAGCGGTGCTTCCAGGACGTAATTCTTCTGTGCAGCAATGAGGATAATCCTCAAGTTACGGACCCAGTCCGTGTAATTGCTACCATCATCTTTCAACTTTGCTTTCTCAAGGAACGCATTAAAATTCAACGGAACAACAGCACGGGCCATTTATCTACAATCATACATAAACAAGCAAGATACTATCAGGTACTAAGTTCATGATAAATTTAGGTTCAATTAATCATATTACTTAAAGAACTCCCACTTAGATAGACATCCCTCTAATCCTCTAAGTGATTACGTGATCCAAATCAACTAAACCATGTCCGATCATCACGTGAGATGGAGTAGTTTCATTGGTGAACATCACTATGTTGATCATATCTACTATATGATTCACGCTCGACCTTTCGGTCTCCGTGTTCCGAGGCCATATCTGTATATGCTTGGCTCGTCAAGTATAACCTGAGTATTCCGCGTGTGCAACTGTTTTGCACCCGTTGTATTTGAACGTAGAGCCTATCACACCCGATCATCACGTGGTGTCTCAGCACGAAGAACTTTCGCAACGGTGCATACTTAGGGAGAACACTTCTTGATAATTTAGTGAGAGATCATCTTATAATGCTACCGTCAATCAAAGCAAGATAAGATGCATAAAAGATAAACACCACATGCAATCAATATAAGTGATATGATATGGCCATCATCATCTTGTGCTTGTGATCTCCATCTCCTAAACACCGTCATGATCACCATCGTAGCATCATGACTTGACCATATCACATCACAACATGCCCTGCAAAAACAAGTTAGACGTCCTCTACTTTGTTGTTGCATGTTTTTACGTGGCTGCTACGGGCTTAAGCAAGAACCAATCTTACCTACGCATCAAAACCACAACGATAGTTTGTCAAGTTGGTGCTGTTTTAACCTTCGCAAGGACCGGGCGTAGCCACACTCAGTTCAACTAAAGTTGGAGAAACTGTCACCCGCAAGCCACCTATGTGCAAAGCACGTCGGGAGAACCGGTCTCGCGTAAGCGTACGCGTAATGTCGGTCCGGGCCGCTTCATCCAACAATACCGCCGAACCAAAGTATGACATGCTGGTAAGCAGTATGACTTATATCACCCACAACTCACTTGTGTTCTACTCGTGCATATAACATCAACATATAAAACCTAGGCTCGGATGCCACTGAAGGGTTTCGTAGTAATTTCAAAAATTTCCTACGCTCACGCAAGATCATGGTGATGCATAGCAACGAGGGGGGGGAGTATGATCTACGTACCTTGTAGATCGACAACGGAAGCGTTTGGTTGATGTAGTCGTACGTCTCCACGGCCCGACCGATCAAGCACCGAAACTACGGCACCTCCGAGTTCTAGCACACGTTCAGCTCGATGATGATCCCCGGACTCCGATCCAGCAAAGTGTCGGGGAAGAGTTCCGTCAGCACGACGGCGTGGTGACGATCTTGATGCACTACTGCAGCAAGGCTTCGCCTAAACTTCGCTACAATATTATCGAGGACTATGGTGGAAGGGGGCACCGCACACGGCTAAGAATATGATCACGTGGATCAACTTGTGTTTCTCTAGGGTGCCCCTGCCTCCATATATAAAGGACCAAAGGGGGGGTGCGGCCGGCCTAGGAGAGGCGCTCCAGGAGGAGTCCTACTCCCTCTGGGAGTAGGATTCCCCCCCCAATCCTAGTTGGAATAGGATTCGCGGAGGGGGGAAAAGAGAGAGGGAGGCCGGCCCCCTCTCCTTGTCCTATTCGGACCAAGGGAGGGGAGGGGCGCGCGGCCCACTTTGGGCTGCCCCTTCTCTTTTCCACTAAGGCCCATTAAGGCCCATTCAGCTCCCGGGGGGTTCCGGTAACCTCCCGGTACTCCGGTAAAATCCCGATTTCACCCGGAACACTTCCGATATCCAAACTGTTGGAAATATGCCCTAGAGGCAATAATAAAAGCATTATTATTATATTTCCTTGTTCATGATAATTGTCTTTATTCATGCTATAATTGTGTTATCCGGAAATCGTAATACATGTGTGAATAACAGACACCAACATGTCCCTAGTAAGCCTCTAGTTGACTAGCTCGTTGATCAACAGATAGTCATGGTTTCCTGACTATGGACATTGGATGTCATTGATAACGAGATCACATCATTAGGAGAATGATGTGATGGACAAGACCCAATCCTAAACATAGCACAAGATCGTATAGTTCGTTTGCTAGAGTTTTCCAATGTCAAAGTATCTTTTCCTTAGACCATGAGATCGTGTAACTCCGGATACCGTAGGAGTGCTTTGGGTATACCAAACGTCACAACGTAACTGGGTGACTATAAAGGTAGACTACGGGTATCTCCGAAAGTGTCTGTTGGGTTGACATGGATCAAGACTGGGATTTGTCACTCCGTATGACGGAGAGGTATCACTAGGCCCACTCGGTAATGCATCATCATAATGAGCTCAAAGTGACCAAGTGTCTGGTCACGGGATCATGCATTACGGTACGAGTAAAGTGACTTGCCGGTAACGAAGATTGATCGAGGTATTGGGATACCGACGATCGAATCTCGGGCAAGTAACATATCGATTGACAAAGGGAATTGCATACGGGGTTGATTGAATCCTCGACATCGTGGTACATCCGATGAGATCATCGTGGAGCATGTGCGAGCCAACATGGGTATCCAGGTCCTGCTGTTGGTTATTGACCGGAGAGTCGTCTCGGTCATGTCTGCTTTTCTCCCGAACCCGTAGGGTCTACACTCTTAAGGTTCGGTGACGCTAGGGTTGTGAAGATATGTATATGCAGTAACCCGAATATTGTTCGGGGTCCCGGATGAGATCCCGGACGTCACGAGGAGTTCCGGAATGGTCCGGAGGTAAAGAATTATATATAGGAAGTGCTGTTTCGGCCATCGGGACAAGTTTCGGGGTCACCGGTATTGTACCGGGACCACCGGAAGGGTCCTGGGGGTCCACCGGGTGGGGCCACCTATCCCGGGGGGCCCATGGGCTGAAGTGGGAGGGAACCCAGCCCAAAGTGGGCTGGGGCGCCACCCCCCAAGGGCCCATGCGCTAGGGTTGGGGGGGAACCCTAGAGGGGGCGCCCCCTTGCTTGGGGGGCAAGCCCCCCACCCTTGGCCGCCGCCCCCCTAGTAGATCCATCTACTAGGGCCGGCGCCCCCCCTTGGCACCCCTATATATAGTGGGGGAGAGGAGGGACTTCATACCCAGCCCCTGGCGCCTCCCTCTCTCCCCGTTACGTCTCTCCCTCGTAGTATAGGCGAAGCCCTGCTACTGTGACGCCCTGCATCCACCACCACGCCGTCGTGCTGCTGGATCTTCGTCAACCTCTCCTTCCCCCTTGCTGGATCAAGAAGGAGGAGACGTCTCCCGTCCCGTACGTGTGTTGAACGCGGAGGTGCCGTCCGTTCGGCGCTTGGTCATCGGTGATTTGGATCACGTCGTGTTCGACTACATCATCACCGTTCTTTTGAACGCTTCCGTGCGCGATCTACAAAGGTATGTAGATGCATCCAATGACTCGTTGCTAGATGAACTCCTAGATGATCTTGGTGAAACGAGTAGGAAAATTTTTGTTTTCTGCAACGTTCCCCAACAGTGGCATCATGAGCTAGGTCTATGCGTAGTTCTTCTTGCGCGAGTAGAACACAATTTGTTGTGGGCGTAGATTTGTCAACTTTCTTGCCGTTACTAGTCTTTTCTTGCTTCAGCGGTATTGTGGGTTGAAGCGGCCCGGACCAACCTTACACGTACGCTTACGTGAGACCGGTTGACTAGACTAACATGCACTAGTTGCATAAGGTGGCGGTGTCTGTCTCTCCCACTTTAGTTGGAGCGGATTCGATGAACAGGGTCCTTATGAAGGGTAAATAGAAGTTGACAAATCACGTTGTGGCTTTCACGTAGGTAAGAAAACGTTCTTGCTAGAACCCTATTGCAGCCACGTAAAACTTGCAACAACAATTAGAGGACGTCTAACTTGTTTTTGCAGCAAGTGGTTTGTGATATGATATGGCCAAAGTTGTGATGAATGATGAATGATCTATATGTGATGTATGAGATGTTCATGCTATTGTAATAGGAATCACGACTTGCATGTCGATGAGTATGACAACCGGCAGGAGCCATAGGAGTTGTCTTTATTTTTTTTTATGACCTGCGTGTCATTGAGAAACGCCATGTAAATTACTTTACTTTATTGCTAAACGCGTTAGCCATAGTAGTAGAAGTAATAGTGGCGAGCAACTTCATGGAGACACGATGATGGAGATCATGATGATGGGATCATGGTGTCAAGCCGTGACAAGATGATCATGGAGCCCCAAGATGGAGATCAAAGGAGCTATGTGATATTGGCCATATCATGTCACGTTTATTATTTGATTGCATGTGATGTTTATCATGTGTTGTGATATTGGCCATATCATGTCACGTTTATTATTTGATTGCATGTGATGTTTATCATGTTTTGCATCTTGTTTACTTAGAACGACGGTAGTAAATAAGATGATCCCTCATAACAATTTCAAGAAGTGTTCTCCCCTAACTGTGCACCGTTGCTAAAGTTCGTCGTTTCGAAGCACGCCGTGATGATCGGGTGTGATAGATCCTTACGTTCACATACAACGGGTGTAAGACAGTTTTACACATGCAAAACACTTAGGGTTAACTTGACGAGCCTAGCATGTACAGACATGGCCTCGGAACACAGAAGACCGAAAGGTCGAGCATGAGTCGTATAGAAGATACGATCAACATGAAGATGTTCACCGACGTTGACTAGTCCGTCTCACGTGATGATCGGACACGGCCTAGTTAACTCGGATCATGTAATACTTAAGATGACTAGAGGGATGTCTATCTAAGTGGGAGTTCATTAAATAATTTGATTAGATGAACTTAATTATCATGAACTTAGTCTAAAATCTTTGCAATATGTCTTGTAGATCAAATGGCCAACGTAGTCCTCAACTTCAACGCGTTCCTAGAGAAAACCAAGCTGAAAGACGATGGCAGCAACTATACGGACTGGGTCCGGAACCTGAGGATCATCCTCATAGCTGCCAAGAAAGATTATGTCCTACAAGCACCGCAAGGTGAAGCTCCCGTCCCACAGAACCAAGACGTTATGAACGCTTGGCAGACACGTGTTGACGACTACTCCCTCGTTCAGTGCGGCATGCTTTACAGCTTAGAGCCGGGGCTCCAAAAGCGTTTTGAGAGACATGGAGCATATGAGATGTTCGAAGAGCTGAAAATGGTTTTTCAAGCTCATGCCCGGATCGAGAGATATGAAGTCTCCGATAAGTTCTTCAGCTGTAAGATGGAGGAAAATAGTTCTGTCAGTGAGCACATACTCACTATGTCTGGGTTACATAACCGCTTGTCTCAGCTGGGAGTTAATCTCCCGGATGATGCGGTCATTGACAGAATCCTCCAGTCGCTTCCACCAAGCTACAAGAGCTTTGTGATGAACTTCAACATGCAGGGGATGCAAAAGACCATTCCTGAGTTGTTCTCAATGCTGAAATCAGCGGAGGTAGAAGTCAAGAAGGAACATCAAGTGTTGATGGTCAATAAAACCACTAAGTTCAAGAAGGGCAAGGGTAAAAAGAACTTCAAGAAGGACGGCAAGGAAGTTGCCGCGCCTGGCAAGCAAGCTGCCGGGAAGAAGCCAAAGAATGGACCCAAGCCCGAGACTGAGTGCTTTTATTGCAAGGGAAGCGGTCACTGGAAGCGGAACTGCCCTAAATACTTAGCAGACAAGAAGGCCGGCAAAACAAAAGGTATATGTGATATACATGTAATTGATGTGTACCTAACCAGTACTCGTAGTGACTCCTGGGTATTTGATACCGGTGCCGTTGCTCATATTTGTAACTCACAGCAGGAGCTGCGGAATAAACGGAGACTGGCGAAGGACGAGGTGACGATGCGCGTCGGGAATGGTTCCAAGGTCGATGTGATCGCCGTCGGCACGCTGCCTCTACATTTACCTACGGGATTAGTTTTAAACCTCAATAATTGTTATTTAGTGCCAGCTTTGAGCATGAACATTGTATCGGGATCTCGTTTAATTCGAGATGGCTACTCATTTAAATCTGAGAATAATGGTTGTTCCATTTATATGAGAGATATGTTTTATGGTCATGCTCCGATGGTGAATGGTTTATTCTTTATGAATCTCGAGCGTAATGCTACACATATTCATAGTGTAAGTACCAAAATATGTAAGATTGATAATGATAGTCCCACATACTTGTGGCACTGCCGCCTTGGTCACATAGGTGTCAAACGCATGAAGAAGCTCCATGCAGATGGACTTTTAGAGTCTCTTGATTATGAATCATTTGACACGTGCGAACCATGCCTCATGGGTAAAATGACCAATACTCCGTTCTCAGGAACAATGGAGCGAGCAACCAACTTATTGGAAATCATACATACTGATGTGTGCGGTCCAATGAGTGTTGAGGCTCGCGGTGGCTATCGTTACGTTCTCACCCTCACTGATGACTTGAGTAGATATGGGTATGTCTACTTAATGAAACACAAGTCTGAAACCTTTGAAAAGTTCAAGGAATTTCAGAGTGAGGTTGAAAATCAACGTGACAGGAAAATCAAGTTTCTACGATCAGATCGTGGAGGAGAATACTTGAGTCACGAGTTTGGCACACACTTAAGAAAATGTGGAATAGTTTCACAACTCACACCGCCTGGAACACCTCAGCGTAACGGTGTGTCCGAACGTCGTAATCGCACTCTATTAGATATGGTGCGATCTATGATGTCTCTTACTAATTTACCACTATCTTTTTGGGGCTATGCTTTAGAGACTGCTGCATTCACTTTAAATAGGGCTCCGTCGAAATCCGTTGAGACGACACCGTATGAATTATGGTTTGGGAAGAAACCTAAGCTGTCGTTTCTAAAAGTTTGGGGATGCGATGCTTATGTCAAGAAACTTCAACCTGAAAAGCTCGAACCCAAGTCGGAAAAATGCGTCTTCATAGGATACCCAAAAGAAACTATTGGGTACACCTTCTACCTCAGATCCGAAGGCAAGATATTTGTTGCCAAGAATGGGTCCTTTCTAGAGAAAGAGTTTCTCTTGAAAGAAGTAAGTGGGAGGAAAGTAGAGCTTGATGAAGTATTACCTCTTGAACCGGAAACTGGCGCAACTCAAGAAAATGTTCCTGAGGTGCCTGCACCGACTAGAGAGGAAGTTAATGATAATGATCAAGATATTTCTGATCAAGCTCCTACTGAGATTCGAAGGTCCACAAGGACACGTTCCGCACCAGAGTGGTACGGCAACCCTGTCTTGGAAATCATGTTGTTAGGCAACGGTGAACCTTCGAACTATGAAGAAGCGATGGCGGGCCTGGATTCCGACAAATGGCTAGAAGCCATGAAATCCGAGATAGGATCCATGTATGAAAACAAAGTATGGACTTTGACTGACTTGCCCGTTGAACGGCGAGCCATAGAAAATAAATGGATCTTTAAGAAGAAGACAGACGCGGATGGTAATGTGACCATCTATAAAGCTCGGCTTGTCGCTAAGGGTTATCGACAAGTTCAAGGGATTGACTATGATGAGACTTTCTCACCGGTAGCGAAGCTGAAGTCCGTCCGAATCATGTTAGCGATTGCCGCATTCTATGATTATGAAATATGGCAAATGGACGTCAAAACGGCATTCCTTAATGGTTTCCTTAAGGAAGAATTGTATATGATGCAGCCGGAAGGTTTTGTCGATCCTAGGAATGCTGACAAGGTATGCAAGCTCCAACGCTCGATTTATGGGCTGGTGCAAGCATCTCGGAGTTGGAACATTCGCTTTGATGAGATGATCAAAGCGTTTGGGTTTACGCAGACTTATGGAGAAGCCTGCGTTTACAAGAAAGTGAGTGGGAGCTCTGTAGCATTTCTCATATTATATGTAGATGACATACTTTTGATGGGAAATGATATAGAACTCTTGGACAGCATTAAGGCCTACTTGAATAAGAGTTTTTCAATGAAGGACCTTGGAGAAGCTGCTTATATATTAGGCATCAAAATCTATAGAGATAGATCAAGACGCCTCATAGGTCTTTCACAAAGCACATACCTTGATAAGATATTGAAGAAGTTCAATATGGATCAATCTAAGAAGGGGTTCTTGCCTGTGTTACAAGGTATGAAATTGAGCTCAGCTCAATGTCCGACCACGGCAGAAGATATAGAAGAGATGAGCGTCATCCCCTATGCATCAGCCATAGGTTCTATTATGTATGCCATGCTGTGTACCAGACCTGATGTAAACCTTGCCGTAAGTTTGGTAGGAAGGTACCAAAGTAATCCCAGCAAGGAACACTGGACAGCGGTCAAGAATATCCTGAAGTACCTGAAAAGGACTAAGGAAATGTTTCTCGTTTATGGAGGTGACGAAGAGCTCGTCGTAAAGGGTTACGTCGACGCTAGCTTCGACACAGATCTGGATGACTCTAAGTCACAAACCGGATACGTGTATATATTGAATGGTGGAGCAGTGAGCTGGTGCAGATGCAAGCAGAGCGTCGTGGCGGGATCTAAATGTGAAGCGGAGTACATGGCAGCCTCGGAGGCAGCACATGAAGCAATATGGGTGAAGGAGTTCATCACCGACCTAGGAGTCATACCCAATGCGTCGGGGCCAATCAAACTCTTTTGTGACAACACTGGAGCTATTAGCTTGCCAAGGAGCCCAGGTTTCACAAGAAGACAAGGCACATCAAGCGTCGCTTCAACTCCATTCGTGAAAATGTTCAAGATGGAGACATAGAGATTTGTAAAGTACACACGGACCTGAATATAGAGGATCCGTTGACTAAACCTCTCCCTAGAGCAAAACATGATCAACACCAGAATTCCATGGGTGTTCGATTCATCACAATGTAACTAGATTATTGACTCTAGTGCAAGTGGGAGACTGTTAGAAATATGCCCTAGAGGCAATAATAAAAGCATTATTATTATATTTCCTTGTTCATGATAATTGTCTTTATTCATGCTATAATTGTGTTATCCGGAAATCGTAATACATGTGTGAATAACAGACACCAACATGTCCCTAGTAAGCCTCTAGTTGACTAGCTCGTTGATCAACAGATAGTCATGGTTTCCTGACTATGGACATTGGATGTCATTGATAACGAGATCACATCATTAGGAGAATGATGTGATGGACAAGACCCAATCCTAAACATAGCACAAGATCGTATAGTTCGTTTGCTAGAGTTTTCCAATGTCAAAGTATCTTTTCCTTAGACCATGAGATCGTGTAACTCCCGGATACCGTAGGAGTTCTTTGGGTATACCAAACGTCACAACGTAACTGGGTGACTATAAAGGTAGACTACGGGTATCTCCGAAAGTGTCTGTTGGGTTGACATGGATCAAGACTGGGATTTGTCACTCCGTATGACGGAGAGGTATCACTAGGCCCACTCGGTAATGCATCATCATAATGAGCTCAAAGTGACCAAGTGTCTGGTCACGGGATCATGCATTACGGTACGAGTAAAGTGACTTGCCGGTAACGAGATTGAACGAGGTATTGGGATACCGACGATCGAATCTCGGGCAAGTAACATATCGATTGACAAAGGGAATTGCATACGGGGTTGATTGAATCCTCGACATCGTGGTTCATCCGATGAGATCATCATGGAGCATGTGGGAGCCAACATGGGTATCCAGATCCCGCTGTTGGTTATTGACCGGAGAGTCGTCTCGGTCATGTCTGCTTGTCTCCCGAACCCGTAGGGTCTACACACTTAAGGTTCGGTGACGCTAGGGTTGTGAAGATATGTATATGCAGTAACCCGAATATTGTTCGGGGTCCCGGATGAGATCCCGGACGTCACGAGGAGTTCCGGAATGGTCCGGAGGTAAAGAATTATATATAGGAAGTGCTGTTTCGGCCATCGGGACAAGTTTCGGGGTCACCGGTATTGTACCGGGACCACCGGAAGGGTCCCGGGGGTCCACTGGTTGGGGCCACCTATCCCGGGGGGCCCCATGGGCTGAAGTGGGAGGGAACCCAGCCCAAAGTGGGCTGGGGCGCCACCCCCCCAAGGGCCCATGCGCCTAGGGTTGGGGGGGGAACCCTAGAGGGGGCGCCCCCTTGCTTGGGGGGCAAGCCCCCCACCCTTGGCCGCCGCCCCCCTAGTAGATTCCATCTACTAGGGCCGGCGCCCCCCCCTTGGCACCCCTATATATAGTGGGGGAGAGGAGGGACTTCATACACCAGCCCCTGGCGCCTCCCTCTCTCCCCGTTACGTCTCTCCCTCGTAGTATAGGCGAAGCCCTGCTACTGTCACGCCCTGCATCCACCACCACGCCGTCGTGCTGTTGGATCTTCGTCAACCTCTCCTTCCCCCTTGCTGGATCAAGAAGGAGGAGACGTCTCCCGTCCCGTACGTGTGTTGAACGCGGAGGTGCCGTCCGTTCGGCGCTTGGTCAACGGTGATTTGGATCACGTCGTGTTCGACTACATCATCACCGTTCTTTTGAACGCTTCCGTGCGCGATCTACAAAGGTATGTAGATGCATCCAATGACTCGTTGCTAGATGAACTCCTAGATGATCTTGGTGAAACGAGTAGGAAATTTTTTGTTTTCTGCAACGTTCCCCAACAGCAAACATAGGCTTCCAATATATCAATCTTTATGTCTCGACCATTTCGAGACTCCTCGTCATGTCCGTGATCACATCCGGGACTCCGAACAACCTTCGGTACATCAAAACTCAATATAACTGTCATCGTAACCTTAAGCGTGCGGACCCTACGGGTTCGAGAACAATGTAGACATGACCGAGACACGTCTCCGGTCAATAACCAATAGCGGGACCTGGATGCCCATATTGGCTCCTACATATTCTACGAAGATCTTTATCGGTCAGACCGCATAACAACATACGTTGTTCCCTTTGTCATCGGTATGTTACTTGCCCGAGATTCGATCGTCGGTATTCCAATACCTAGTTCAATCTCGTTGTTGGCAAGTCTCTTTACTCGTTCTGTAATACATCATCCCGCCAACTAATTCATTAGTCGCAATGCTTGCAAGGCTTAAGTGATGTGCATTACCGAGAGGGCCCAGAGATACCTCTCCGACAAATCGGAGTGACAAAACCTAATCTCGAAATACGCCAACCCAACATGTACCTTTGGAGACACCTGTAGTACTCCTTTATAATCACCCAGTTACGTTGTGATGTTTGGTAGCACCCAAAGTGTTCCTCCGGTAAACGGGAGTTGCATAATCTCATAGTTACAGGAACATGTATAAGTCATGAAGAAAGCAATAGCAGCATACTTAAACGATCAAGTGCTAAGCTAACGGAATGGGTCAAGTCAATCAGATCATTCAACTAATGATGTGATCCCGTTAATTAAATAACAACTCTTTGTCCATGGTTAGGAAACATAACTATCTTTGATTAACGAGCTAGTCAAGTAGAGGCATACTAGTGACACTCTGTTTTGTCTATGTATTCACACATGTATTATGTTTCCGATTAATACAATTCTAGCATGAATAATAAACTTTTATCATGACATAAGGAAATAAATAATAACTTTATTATTGCCTCTAGGGCATATTTCCTTCAAGAACAACATATAAAAATCATATGGGTATGTCTCCATATAAAATGGTTTATGGAAAAGCTTGTCATTTGCCTCTTGAGTTAGAACATAAAGCATATTGGGCCATCAAAAGAGCTTAATTATGATTTCAAACTTGCCGGTGAAAAGAGGTTATTTGATATTAGCTCTTTAGATAAATGGAGAACCCAAGCTTATGAAAATGCAAAATTATTCAAAGAAAAAGTAAAAAGATGGCATGACAAAAGAATCCAAAAGCATGAGTTTAAATTAGGAGAATATTTTCTTTTGTACAACTATCGTTTCATATTCTTTGCAAGAAAACTCCTCTCAAAATGGGAAGGCCCCTATGTTATCGAGGAGATTTACCGATCTGGAGCCATCAAAATAAATAACTTCGAAGGTACTAACCTGAAGGTTGTCAATGGGCAATGAATAAAGCATTATATCTCAGGTACGCCCATTAATGTTGAAAGTAATGTTATCCAAACTTTGACACCGGAAGAACACATAAAAGAGTCCTTCCGGAACACTCTAGAATCATGAAAATATGGAGGTACGTGATAAGGTAAGTAAATGGACTTCGAAAAATCCGCAAAAATATGTATTATCAGTTTTGGAATATTTAAAATTTTGGAGATAAAGAAACTTCCAGGAAGCGTCCCCTGGTGGGCACAAGACACCAGGGTGCGCCAGGCAGCCTGGCGCGCCCAGGTGGGTTGTGCCCACTTGGGACACCTTCCGTACTTCATTTTTCTTCCTTATGCTAGTCCTCCAAGATAATATACATATACACACTTCCCGAACCTGTTGATCACCGTATCGCAGAGATAATCCTTTGTTCTCTTTTCTCGCTATTTTCTGCGCAGTTCTGGAAATATGTCGTCCCAAGACTCTGACGGAGAGTGTTATGTCTCACATCTCATTACTGACCCAAAGACCTATGGGGACCTATCCCCTTATGGTCGAACTACAGATGACGAAGAGGATGCTCACTTGATGAAGACCGATGATTCAAGCTCGGAGGAGGAGGATGTCCCTCTACCTGAACCTGGGGATATGCACGTGGAATTCAAGAAGTCAAGTCTTCCCAAGAGAGCTAACTGGTCTAAAATCCAATCTATTCCTTTTCGTTTTAGGCAGAAATGCAAAGGGGATTTATGTGACAAGATCTTGAAGCTGGAGTTGGAAGTCGATGATTTAAAGGAGGAAATTGCTCTCCTCGACTATAATATGAATAAGTTGAAGGCACAATTGTCATCATCACCATCATCTTCTTCACCACCAAAAGAGAACTGAGTATCGGGTATGGGCACTCCCCTTGGCTTCCGCCAAGCTTGGGGGAGGTGCCCCGGTATCGTATCACCCCACTATCTTTTTGCTTTTAATTATTTTAGTTCGATCTTTTGCTTTAGATGAATAAAAGTTTAGTTCGATCCTTTCTTCTTTGAGAGTTTTCTTAGTGATCTATCCTTCTAATCGTGTGCAAGTTATATAATAAAGTTAGTTTGAGTTTTTGCTTTCTTTACTTTCATGTTTGCAAATAAAAGAAAAAGAAATAAGAAAGAATAAAAGAAAGGAACTAAATAGGTGAAGAAAATATCATATGCTAATCCTATGGTAGGTGATGACACCACATAAGGAAAAGTAGAGTTAATACCACTTGTAGTGCATAAAATTGTCCTGGTGGGAACAAGTTCATACAAGAACTAAAAAACCCCACAAAAGTAGTACAACAACTTTGCTAACAGAACATTTTAGTCCATTTCCGTCTATTCTGCCGGTGCGTCATCTCCTGCCGTTATAACATGCTTCTACAGTTGCTGACGTGAAACCGGGCCCGTATGTCAGTGTCACAAAGAAAGAATAAACCAAAACAACAAAATAGCGAGCTGAGGGGTTTTGAACCGCAGACCTCGTGCACAAGTTAGCTTGCAACTAGCAGCGCGCTAACCACCCCAACATAAGGCGCGAGTCAATCCAAACAGAGCTGCACATCTTATAGTCTTTGGTCGCGCACGGCACGAGAACACTTCAACCGATCACTGATCGGTATACCTAAAAGAAATATGTACTCCTATTTAATGCAAATACTTTTTGTGGGCCTAAGAGCAACTCCAACGGGGCAACCCATGTCCGTTTGAGTCGTCATGGACAAAAAAACCAGCCCAACGCACCGACCCATTTCGAAAATCGTTCGCTTCGCGTCCGCACGAACCCATTTCCGGCCCAAAATTGCGCCTAAAATGCATCGGCACGGACGCGAAGCGGACGCGCTGCGTGTCCCATCGGTGTCCGCCGCGGTCCCACTTGGCCGCCACGCAACTACTGACCGTCATCTAATTTATGACGACCACAGACACCAGGTCCACTAGTCAGCCGGTGAAAACGTTGTTTCTTAACCCACGTGTGCGGGGAAGGGGGCGGCCTCATCCACTTCCGTCCACATCTGGCCCCCACCACCCCTTCATGCTTCCTCGCCGGCGACAACCTAAACCCTAGCAATGGGCCTCTTCGGCGACAGCTCCGGCAGCGACAAGGGCAAGGGCACCCCGGCGCCTCATCCTCCCGTGCTCCTCCTCCCCCCCTCCTCCACCGGCGCGTTCCCACTTAGGTCGGCAGCGTCTGCACATCCCGGTGCACCAAACATGGTGGCACTAGGAGTACAGGCAGTCATTGCCTTACCCTGACGTGACGCTGTCGCGCCACTGGCACCTCGATCTGTAACAGATCCCGGTGCCGGCGATTCCGCGGTCACAGCGGGCGCATGACGAGGAGGTGCGCAGCTCACGCCAGCGCAGCGGCGAATGCCTGAGTATGCCACTGACTCTCCCAACTGGGAGGCCTGATTTACCCTCGAACACGAGGAGCAACGGCGGTGAAGCGTCCACATCAACCCCTTGTTTCCACCGCCGCCCCTTAGGGTAGAGCCGGAGGAAGAGGAGGTGGAGGCGGAGTACCAAGCCACCCTCGAGGAGGCCCTGCAGCACGCACTAGAGACGAGCTGACTCAAGGAGGACGACCATTAGGATGGGATGGAGCAAGCCCTTTTGTCTGCGGCGGGGGACTCTGTCTAGGCACCCTTGTTCGTGCCGCCACCGCTGTCGGCGCCGCCCGTCGTCGAGCTCAAGGCTGAGCTGGAGCCGAAGCACGATCCAACTCTCACGTGCAAGCGGTCCCCCCTCTTGGCCGGAGGAGACCTAATCGTGGACCGACGAGGTCCGTGAGTGGGTGAGCACGCCTCCCTGCTACTTCGATGCCACGCCGGAAGAAGAGGCGGCCCAATTGTGCCTCTACATCAAATGATGCACACAACCAATGATTTATGGTTACTGATGGTGAATTATGAGAAAATGATTCCTTACAGTGGCCGCCACCCCAAAACCATGGTTTCTTTGCCTCCCACTGACATCATCCCCGGTCTGCCTCGCCTCCTGTGAAGGGGACAATGTTGTGTTGTGGGATAGTGACTGTATCGGCGGGATGACGGATCTGCTCAATGTAGCCAGCACAGAAATATAGCTATGTTAGCTGGCCTGGTTATTTGGTCTCGGTCGTTGAATATATGCTAGTGGTTCATATATCGAAGCTAGTGAACAGCGGCATCGTGGTCCAGCTCATGTACAAGAAACCCTGGCTCAAACATGAAGCATACATACTCAAATGGATCACTGAACGTATCTTTAGTGGAGAATACAGCTCTTCGTATTTAAGAAAAAATTATGAGTGTAAACTGTACGTGAATAAAAGATTATAAAGGTTGCAGCTCCAATTTGTACAACAAGTGTTTTTTGTCAGAGTGTTTAGCGCGTTGCAGTTTTGGCAAGCAGACTGAGTGCACGAGGTCTTCGTTTCGAATCCGGCTGCGTACTATTTTATTCTTTTGTGTGCGACACTGACAAATGGAGCCGGTTCCATACGTTATAACAGCAGAGACGGTGCACCGGCAGAATAGACGGAAATGGACTAAGATGTTCCGCTAGCAAAAGTTTGTGTACTACTTTTATGGGTTTTTTTTTAATTCTTGTATGAACTTGTTCCCACCAGGACAAGTTTATGTACTAGAAGTGGTATTAACTCGGAAAAGTATAAGTAGAAAAAAATATTAGAGATTAACAAACATAGCATTAGTCAATGATGCAACTCATGAAAGAATTAATAAGGGAAGAGAAGATTCACATATAAATATACTATCCTGGAAATCCTTTGTGATTGTGAGCCCTCATCAAAATATTATATGCTAAAATTGTTGACGTTGGACAAGGAATACAACCTAATGGTTTATGTTTTTTATATTCACATAGAAGTCATATTGTCATAGATCCTTTAACATGTGGTGCTTGCCCCCTATTTTTGCTAGCCAAAAATTCCGCACTAAGTAGAGATACTACTTGTGCATCCAAAAACCCTTAACCCCAAATCTTATTTTCAAACGTCCACCATACCTACCTAGGGATTGAGCAAGATCCCTCGAGTAAGTTGTCATCGGTGCAAAAAGGCAATAAAAACTGCTTCTAAAAGTGTGATATCATTTAGTGTAAGAGAAAATTGAGTGTTGCATGAACTTGTGACGGTGAAGAATAAAAGCGACAAACTGCATAATAAAGGTCGCTATCACAAGGGGAAATGTAATGTGACATTCTTTTGCATTAAGGGGTTGACCATACAAACAAATAAGCGCATGGCAACATCTGCTTCCCTCTACGAAGGGCCTATTTACTTTTATGTATTTACTTTTATGCAAAGGGTCAAAGTTTTCCTTCTATTCCTTTTAATTTTTCTCCTTTGGCAAGCATCATGTGGTGAGGAAAGATCTAGGCACATATGTCCAGTTGAATATAGATAGCATGAGTTATTATGTTGACATCACCCTTGAGGTGAATACGTTGGGAGGCGAAACTATAAGCCCCTATATTTCTATGTGTCCGGTTGAAATGTTTTGCTCATGTGTACACGGTGAGTGTTAGCAATCATAGAAGACCATATGATGGTTGAGTATGTGGACTTGCCTAAAGGCTCCAATACGTGACTCTTCCTGAAAAGATGATGAATTGTAGTTGCAAAGTTGACTGAGAACATGATTGTGTGATGAATTGTTACTTATCCATGAGAAGTATATGATAAAAGTTCTATGATAAAAGTCTTATGTTTAATTGTATTGCTGTTATAATAATCAACATGATGCTTCTATGTCCGTATTTTGTTTTATTGACACCTCTCTCTCAAAGCATGTGGACATGTTTTTCAATTTTGGTTTTCGCTTGAGGACAAGCGAGGTCTAAGCTTGGGGAGTTGATATGTCCATTTTGCATCATGTTTTCTTACTGTTATTTATAATGTTTTTATCCATAGTAATGCTTTTTGGAGTAATTCTAATGCCTTTTCTCTCATAATATGCAAGGTATACGCAAAGAGGAAGAATTCTGGTAGCTGGAAATCTGAACCTGAAAAAGCTACGTCAGGCTACCTATTATGCACAACTCCAAATGAGCTGAAACTTCACGAAGATTTTTTATGGAATATTTAAGAATTATTGGAGCAAATAACTACCGGAGGGGGCCCACCAGGCGGGCACAACCCGCCTGGGCGCGCCAGGGAGCCCAGGCGCGCCCTGGTGGGTTGTGCTCACCCAGGCCCACCTACGGTGCCCATCTTTTGGTATATAAGTCATTTTGACCTAGAAAAAAATAAGGAGAAGACTTTCAGGACGGAGCGTCGCCGCCTCGATTCGAAACTTGGGCAGGAGCACTTTTGCCCTCCGGCGGAGCGATTCCGCCGGGGGAACTTCCCTCCTGGAGGGCAAATCATCATCGTCATCATCACCAACAACTCTCCCATCTTGGTGAGGGCAATCTCCATCGACATCTTCAACAGCACCATCTCATCTCAAACTCGGGAGGCTCTTTATGCTTCCCCAAATTTTCCGGAAAATAAACCTTCGTGAGATCCGTTAGTATAAGAGTAATAAATCACTACTATAAGTGCTATATCAAACCAATTCATATTTTGTTCTTGTATTATATCTACTGTATTCCAACTTTTCTATGGCAAAAACTCATCAAAGAAAACCATAGAGCCATCAAAATAAGCACACAACACAAAGAAAACAGAATCTATCAAAACAGAACAGTCTGTAGCAATCTGACTATTTCGAATACTTCTGTAACTCCAAAAATTCTGCAATATTAGGACAGCCTGAGTAATTTGTATATTGATCCACCGCAAGTGGAATGGGTATTTTATTGCTCTCTGATAAAACATGAAAATTATTTTTGTGAGCGCAAAAGTTTCTGTTTTTTCAGCAAGATCAAACAACTATCACCCAAGAAGATCCTAAAGGCTTTACTTGGCACAAACACTAATTAAAAGATAAAAACACAATCATAACAGTAGCATAATTGTTCTAACACTCAAAAACAGGAAGCAAAAAGCAAAAATAATTTTTATTCATTGGGTTGCCTCCCAACAAGCGCTATAGTTTTACGCCATTAGCTAGGCATAAAGCAAGGATCTAAGTTTTGTCTTCCAAAGTTTTAGCAACTTTTGTAAGTGTTTTCTCAAACCCGGGAGGCTCTTTACGCTTCCCCAAATTTTCCGATAAATAAACCATCTTTAGATCCAAAATACCCAATCGCTTGTTACAAAGAGTAATAAGGGTATTCATGTGATTGATACTACCATTGAGATGTTTGAGAGGTTCATTATATGTTTGTAATTCAACCATGTGTCTATGCAAATCACCAAGTTTGTCCAGCATTTGAACCCCCTCTGGGGTGAAAGTAAACCCCTTCTTTTGAGGTGGAATCCCCAAAATTCCTTCTAAAATTTCATAGGCAGCATTGGCATCAAGCTCAATAAAATTCCCTTTGGCAGCAAAATCTAGGAGTTGTCTATGACGCAAAGCCAGTCATATGTAAAAATTACGAAGCAAAACCTTAGCGCCCCCCTTTAGATTGGAAATACGATACGATTCCATAAGCCTATACCAAGAATCTTTCAAATTTTCTCCTTGTCTTTGATTGAAGTAAAGTACTTCAAAATCTGGTGACAAAGGAGGAGTAGGAACACTAGCCATTATGGCTAGGAAGCAAGAACTCAGATAGATCTGGCAAGAAAACAGCGAACGGAAAAGAGGGGCGAATAAAACGGCAATTTTTTATGAAGTGGGGGAGAGGAAAATGAGAGGCAAATGGCAAATAATGTAAATTGCGAGGAGATGAGATTTGTGATTAGAAACCTGGTATATGTTGAAGATCCTCCCAGGCAACGGCGCCAGAAATTGGCACGTGGCCGGGAGACTATCTTGACTTGATCCTCCCCGGCAACAGCGCCAGAAATTCCTTTTGATGTCGCTTGAGCTACGTCGGTATTTCCCCAAAGAGGAAGGGATGATGCAGCACAACGGCGGTAGGTATTTCCCTCAGATATGAAACCAAGGTTATCGAACCAGTAGGAGAACCAAGCAACACAACGTAAACAACCCTTGCACACAGATAACAAATCCTCGCAACCCGACGTGTTAAAGGGGTTGTCAATCCCTTTCGGGTAATGGTGCCAGAAATTGGTGCGTGATGGGAAAAAGTTGTAATAGATTGAATAAATAGATCACAAATGAAATAAAGTGCAGAAAAGTATTTTTGGATTTTTGGATTAGTAGATCTGAAAATAGAAGCAAATAAAAGTAGAATGCAAAGGCAAATAATATGAGAAAGAGACCCGGGGGGCGTAGATTTCACTAGTGGCTTCTCTCTAGAAAAATAGCAAAGCGATGGGTGAACAAATTACTGTTGGGAAATTGATAGAACTTCAAATACTCATGATGATATCCGGGCAATGATCATTATATAGGCATCACGTCCAAGATTAGTAGACCGACTCCTGCCTGCATCTACTACTATTACTCCACACATCGACCGCTATCCAGCATACATCTAGTGTATTAAGTTCATGGAGAATCGGAGTAATGCAATAAGAACGATGACATGATGTAGACAAGATCTATCTATGTAGAGATAGATGATATGTCTCCAATGTATATACTTTTCCAAACACTTTTCCCCTTTTTTGGACTCTAACTTGCATGATTTGAATGGAACTAACCCGGACTGACGTTGTTTTCAGCAGAATTGTCATGGTGTTATTTTTGTGCAGAAATAAAATTTCTCGGAATGACCTGAAAATCAACGAAGAATATTTTTGGAATATATAAAAATACCGGCGACAGAATCAAGGGCAGGGGGCCCACATCCTATCGACGAGGGTGGGGGCGCGACCCCTGCCTTGCGGGCCCCCTGGTGCTCCACCGACCTCAACTCCAACTCTATATATTCACGTTCGAGGAGAAAAAAATCAAAGAGAAGGATTCATCGCGTTTTATCGATACGGAGCCGCCACCAAGTTCTAAAATCTCTCGCGGGGCTGATCTGGAGTCCGTTCGGGGCTCCGGAGAGGGGAATCTGTCGCCATCGTTATCATCAACCTTCCTCCATCAGCAATTTCATGATGCTCACCGCCGTGCGTGAGTAATTCCATTGTAGGCTCGCTGGACGGTGATGGGTTGGATGAGATTTATCATGTAATCGAGTTAGTTTTGTTAGGGTTTGATCCCTAGTATCCATTATGTTCTGAGATTGATGTTGCTATGACTTTGCTATGCTTAATGCTTGTCACTAGGGCCCGAGTGCCATGATTTCAGATCTGAACCTATTATGTTTTCATGAATAGATGTGAGTTCTTGATCCTATCTTGCAAGTCTATATTCACCTATTATGTGTTATGATCTGTTAACCCCGAAGTGACAATAATCGGGATACTTACCGGTGATGACCGTAGTTTGAGGAGTTCACGTATTCACTAAGTGTTAATGCTTTGGTCCGGTACTCTATTAAAAGGAGGCCTTAGTATCCATTAGTTTCCAATAGGACCCCGCTGCCACGGGAGGGTAGGACAAAAGATGTCATGCAAGTTCTTTCCATAAGCACGTATGACTATTTACGGAATACATGCCTACTGTGACGCCCAGATAATTAGACTACAGTAATTCCCTGCTAATGATGCCACGTCACCTCTATCACTGTAATTAATCTCGGATTAGTTCAAAACCGATTCAAATTCAAAATTGAGTTAAAGGCAAACAACAAAAGTTTTTAAACATTTAAAACTAAAATGTTCTATATGTGCCAAATAATTCATAAGTAAATATGGTGAAGAAACCACTTTGTTATAAAATGCTTAAAGATAAATAAAACAGCAGCAAAACAATTATTAAAAGCCTTTTATAAATTTATAAAATATTAAACTATTTTTTTTGGGTTGAGAATTAAGGTGGCAGTAGTATATTTATAAATACAAATTTAGGTGCCAGTGTTTATTTTTACAAAACTGTAATAATAGGGTACTTAAAAGAAAATAGAAAAGAAATAAAAGAAAAGCAAAAGCAAAAGGAAGTAAAGCCCCACCCCCCGGGCCTTAGCAACTAGGCAGGCCATGCCGGCACTGGCCCACAGGCCACAACCCCCTTCCCCGGTCACCCCTTTCTCTCCCTCCTGTTCAATCGACCAACCGACCGACCACACCGCTCGTCCCCGCCGGACCCGGTGCGGCGCCCCGCGCTGCCACGCCGACTAGGGGATAAGGCCACTCCCTGGCGCCTCGGTCCCCTGCCATTTTCCCCACTCGACCCCCTCCCCTTCCTCCCTCGCTCGCCTCTCTCTCTCGATCTGGATCGAGGCCGAGCGCCGAGGTCGCCGTGCGGTGCCCATAACCGCGGCCACCACCGTTGATTTGCCAGCACGCCGTGCCTGCGAGGTCCGCCTTAGGGTCTTCTTCCACTACACCGATGAACGCCTTCGGAGGAGCACCAAGACGACGCGACCGAACCCCGTCGCCAACCTTCTGCATCGCAGGCGGCCATCTTCAATTCACCACCACCGGAGACTCCTGAGCCCGCTGCCTGTCCCTACAAGCACCGCTGTGAGCTCCTCTCCTAGATCCTCTCTCTCCCTGCTTTGATTTGTCGTCGTTGAGGTCGTCCCCGCGCTGCGCCGCCATGGCCGAAGCTCGCTCGGCGCGTGCTCGCCCGCGGCCCTGACCGCGCCCGTCTCCGGGCTCCCCCCAGCGCACGCCCACGAGCTCCCAGGCGCCCCCGCACACGCGACCCATGCCTTCCGGTCGCGCTCTGCAACTGCCCCGCTGTAGCCGGCGCGCGCCTGCCTCCTCCCCTGTCTGCTGCTCGCGCTGCTACAGCCGCCGGCGACCTCTCCGCCTGCGCGCACGCGCCGGCCGCGCCCTGTCCTGGGCACGCGCCTCCCCACGACGGCAAGGCCGTGTCTCCCGCACCATTGCCCCCACTCTTGGGCTTCCCTCGCTTCTCGCCTCAGGCCTCTGCCGCGGCGCCTCCCCTGGCCGCCCGCCCGGCTTCCCTCTGCCCTGCCGCGTTGTGGCCAAGTCGGCTCCGTCGACCACTGCCGCGGCTCGGCCCCACCCCGGCTCCCCTGGCCGCCCCAGTCACTACGCGCTCACCACTCCCCCTCCTTGTGTTAGGCCGCGATCGGCCATGGCCAGGCCTCGTCCTGTGCTCGCGCGGGCGCAGCTCCCCTCTGTGGCCGGTTGAGGCCACTTCCAGGTGGGGCCGGCCCCTAGAAAGTAAATGAAAGAAATACTAGTTAAATAATTAATTAGTTTAGTTAATTAATTGTTTAGGATAATTAGTCTAACTACCCTATGAAAGTGGCCCCCTCACTTAAATACCCCTTTAAAAATAAAGGACAAGTCATTGTGTCAATGACATGTAGGCCCCGCTGACCCTTTTGACTAGTCAATGTTGACTGGTAAACTGCTGAGTGTGCATGCTGACCGGACCCCCTGGCCCACTGTCATACACTCTGGCTATTTCAGCACTAGGTGACAAAACTTTATTCTGCTTATTATTCGAATTAAACAATTTCAGAAATTCTAGAAAATCATTAAAACTTTGATAAATCATAGAAAATAAACCGTAACTCGGATGAAAATATTTCGTACATGAAAGTTGCTCAGAACAACGAGACGAACCCGGATACGAAGACCGTTCGTCCGCCACGCATCCCTAGCATAGCGAACATGCAACTTTCCTCTCCGATTCATCTGTCCGAAAACGCGAAACACCGGGGATTCTTTCCCGGATGTTTTCCCCCTTTGCCGATATCACCTCCTACCGCATTAGGGCACACCTAGCACCGCTCATTGTCATGACATGCATCATCATGCTTATGTTTGCATTGTATTTACTGTTTCTTCCCCCTCTTCTCTTCGGTAGACTACGAGACAGACGATGTTGATGCCCAGTTCGACTACGAAGTTGACGACCCGTCCTTCTTGCCAGAGCAACCAGGAAAGCCCCCCCTTGATCACCAGATATCGCCTATTCTTCTCTATACTGCTTGCATTAGAGTAGTGTAGCATGTTACTGCTTTCAGTTAATCCTATACTGCTGCATAGCCTGTCCTTGCTACTACTGTTGTTACCTTTACCTGCTATCCTATTGCTTAGTATAGGATGCTAGCGTTCCATCAGTGGCCCTACACTCTTGTCTGTCTGCCATGCTATACTACTGGGCCGTGATCACTTCGGGAGGTGATCACGGGCATATACTATATACTTTACGCCGTTACATTACCTCTGGTACTGTTCGGAGATGGGGGCTGAAGGGGCAGGTGGTTCCACCCAGGTAGTGGTGGGCCTGGGTTCCCGACGGCCCCCGACTGTTACTTTGTGGCGGAGTGACAGGGCAGGTTGAGACCACCTAGGAGAGAGGTGGGCCTGGCCCTGGTCGGCGTTCGCAGACACTTAACACGCTCAACGAGATCTTGGTATTTGATCTGAGTCTGGCCACTGGCCTATACGCACTAACCATCTACGCGGAGACAGTTATGGGCACTCGACGTCGTGGTATCAGCCGAAGCCTTCGTGACGTCAGCGACTGAGCGGCGCGCTCTGGATTGGACTGGAACGCCTGCTAGGCTAGGTATGCTTCCGGCCGCCCTCGCAACGTGCAGGTGTGCAATGGGCGATGGGCCCAGACCCCTGCGCCATAGAATTTAGACCGGCATGCTGAGCTCTCTATTGTGCCTAGGTAGGGCTGCGACGTGTTGATCTTCCGAGGCCGGGCATGACCCAGAAAAGTGTGTCCGGACAAAGGGGATCGAGCGTGTTGGGAAATGTGGTGCACCCCTGCAGGGAAGTTAATCTATTCGAATAGCCGTGATCTTCGGTAACAGGACGACTTCGAGTTGTACCTTGACCTTATGACAACTAGAACCGGATACTTAATAAAACACACCCTTTCAAGTGCCAGATATAACCCGGTGATCGCTCTCTAACAGGGCAATGAGGAGAGGATCGCCGGGTAGGTTTATGCTATGCGATGCTACTTGGTGAACTTACCATCTACTCTCTTCTACATTCTGCAAGATGGAGGTGGCCAGAAGCGTAGTCGTCGACAGGACTAGCTATCCCCCTCTTATTCCGGCTTTCTGCAGTTCAGTCCACATATGATACCCTTAATCCATTTGATACCAATGCATACATATGTAGTGTAGCTCCTTGCTTGCGAGTACTTTGGATGAGTACTCACGGTTGCTTTGCTCCCTCTTTTCCTCCTTTCTATACCCGATTGCTGCGACCAGACGTTGGAGCCCAGGAGCCAGACGCCACTGTCGATGACGACTACTACTACTCGAGAGTTGCCTACTACTACGTGCAGCCCGCTGATGACGACCAGGAGTAGTTAGGAGGATCCCAGGCAGGTGGCCTACGCCTCTTTTGATCTGTATCCCATTTTGTGCTAGCCTTCTTAAGGCAAACTTGTTTAACTTATGTCTATACTCATATATTGGTTCTTTCGCTGACTCGTCTATGATCGAGCTCTTGTATTCGAGCCTTCAAGGCCCCTGGCTTGTAATATGATGCTTGTATGACTTATTTTATTTGTAGAGTTATGTTGTGATATCTTCCCGTGAGTACCTGATCTTGATCGTACACGTTTGCATGTATGATTAGTGTACGATTGAATCGGGGGCGTCACAAGTTGGTATCAGAGCCAACTGCCTGTAGGAATTCCCCTTCCACACTCCTTGGCCGAAGTTGAGTCTAGACATTACAAAAACTTTTACTAACATGGATGTGTGCCTTACGGGCCCATGTCGCCATTTGGGTGGTATTAAGATCTTTTATTCCTTGTCTATACTCTGGGACTCTGATCTCTCTTCTATTCGGGTTTAAATGGTTTTACTAACTCTAACATTCGGATCTCATGATCACGTCCACCTGGAGTTCCCCTTATTACAGATGATTGCCTGCTGCACCAGAAGATTCTGAAGATAATCTCCGATGTTCTCTTAAGACAGTTGTGCCCACCGCCTTTGCAAATTCCCTACCACTGTTGTATCATTATGGATAACTACATACACTTGCCCTTTCAAATCCCATTGATCTTGTTATTACAAGATACGCCGAAAATTCTCTCTATTGTTCCGAGAATACTTTATGCCTACTGCCTTGCAGTTCTAAGCCACCTGAATACCTCTACGGATAATTTCTCGCACTTACCAAGTATCCGCCCTTCCCCAGTTGTTTATGTGTTTCACTAAGGTATTCTAAATAATATTCGATCTCTCGAAAATCCTTAGCACTTATTGCTCTTGAAATTCCTGCTTGCTTGCATTATGGTTAAGCCCATAAGTATAGTAATCTTATTGGCAGCCTTTGTCACTATCATTTTGAGTCCATTGATTTAATATATTGTGAATGCTCGCAATCCTCAATCAGATCCTAGAATTCATCCTTTCGGCTCAGACATCATTTTAAACATGAGCTGAATCTTGACCAATCAAATTGTTGTCGATTTTACCCCTAAGCTTACTCAACTTCTCCATCCCTAATCAGAGCATTGCTTCTGATCCCTTGTCTTGGAATTCATAATTCCTTTGCATTTGAGCCTTGAATTAGTCAGTTGTTTGTATAATCTTATGTCCTTGCATTCTTTCTTCTTCTGGTTGAGTACCGATGCTCACATCAGATCCCTTATGGACCACCAGATCCTTTGTTGGATTTTATCTGACAACATCCTTCATATTCAATAACCTTGTGATCCTTCCCTCGGATACATAATGCCTTTGGTAAATTGTATCCTCTGCTTTCTCAACCTTGCTCTGCTCTCGAGCTGGTGATATTTACTCTTGAAGCTTGTGGTATATGTCTCTAAGATACCCAATGGTTTGAACTAATGCCTTCCCTAATCTGTGCGAACCCGGAAGATTTCATGGGTCATACTTATCTGGTATTGCAGCAGGTAAAACTTTCAACAACTAATGTCATTTTCAAAATACGAGAGGTGAATGAAAGGTTATGTGTTGAACAAGTGGGAGTCGACCTTGAGCCCTGTGTTCATGCCCATGGAAACGATGTATACCTTATCATGGAAGCTTCTCTTAAAATAATTATCCCCTTGTTATAAGTTCATCTTGTATCTGTGGACATGGTTCCGACCATGTTTCTCCTTGATTCCATTTCTCGTGCAAGTTTGAGCACTTGTCTTCTGCAGAGCATTACCCTAGTCCAACCTCTACTATGATTTGTCGTCGAGTATTACCCCCTGGTATCTTGAGATTATCATGGAACTGCATACTTCTTATGAGTTCTTCATCAAGTGCTACATACTCACTGATTCCAATTTTTCACGGGCTCTGAGTTATTAAACACTCAAAGACACCGATAACTGACTGAAGTCCACACCGCAATTAAACAAATTTTGGTAAGCTTCATGACTTACGAATTTGAACTCGATCATGTCATTCCTAGCCTGCTTGGCTATATCCTTGTCATGCCGATTTTAACTGTGCTACCTGGTCCTTCTTCCCAGAGCAAAAATTTCGAGGTAAGCTAATCTTACATCGATCTTCCTCGTCATAATAATTGTCCTTGAATGACAAGCTTGATTTCAAGTTTTTGTCATACCTATGGTTCCAATAACCTTTCGCTTCATCATTCCTATTGACTTGATGTCATCTCCGACCGATTACATCTTCATGAAATCTCTCGACAACTGTGTCGTGATCATCATCAACATCCTAAGCTCTTCCAAGATATATATCGAATTCTTGATGGGTAATACCATCCTTGCCCCTCGATGATTCGTGTTATCATCAACCACTTTATTGCCTTACGTTCAACACAAACTTGTTTGTGTTTTGTGTTATACCTTGAGATCCTTGCTACCCAGCAGTTGTTCTTCTTTACCTTGGAAGTATTACCATCTTTTATGTCAAGAAAGTCATGAGAATTTCGCCACCTCTTTAAGAACTCTTGATACTAGTAATACTTCTTGCCATCTCCGTTCATTCCTTGGTCCGCGTGTTGTTTCTAACCGGAAAATCGACAATTGAGTTATGATGTGTGACTTTAAAACTTCAAGCAACCCTATTACTTTGAAGTTAATGGTCGATAATTCATTCTTAGACCATTGGTTATCGAATCACCATTCTAACATTGATCATGCTACCTAAGCCCATATTTCGGGCGCACGTTTCAACCAATGTTTAACTGTGTATGTTTTCCTCGAGCATACCTCATTATATCATTTGATCTGACAAATGTTATCTCCTTGTTCACATAATTGTGAAATCCACCTTTTTGAAAATCTTGACGAAATGTTGCTGAATCCATCAGCCACCTCCTCATCTCTCCTTGGATTAATGATGAACTCTTGTTTCGTAACTCGCTTCCATAGTTCATTTCCTGGAAATCTTACAATGTCAACTCGTCAATTGTGTTCCACCTTTTCTTCTCAGGCATCCCGAGTCTGAGGTATCCTGCCAATCAGATCTAAATCTCGGTCAGATATGATGGTTGGAACATATTTCCAAGAGTTATAACATTGGTCTTTATATGACCCGGTAAGGTGATGTCATGCCTATCACACCTGGCCGGAGGACCTATTGTTATAGTTTCCTTTTGGCAAGGTTAGTAATTCTTCCATGAGGAAATTGTAAGACTTATTCTAAAAGTTGTTCCTGATGGATCCTTTTTGTTTCCAAAGTCTGATCTTCACCTGTTGACCATGTCAATGCTATCTTGAAGCATGTCTATGGTACCCTGATTTTCAACAGGAACATTTGAAGACCAATGTTAAATGTTTCCTACTCAATTATCCAAACACTGTTGTATGGGTAATGTCATGAAAATTCTCTCCCGTACCTAAAGAGTTTTCTACATTATATCTTGTCACGGATATCAGGATCTGCTTGTCCTTGGGAAGGATATACCCTTGAAATATGTGCTTAAACACATTTTCCTTTCCATTGTTTTGTTTAATCTGATAATCATATTTTCCTTTCCATTTGGTTGGTTTAACGTTGCTTGTGATCTATATGATCTAAGCAGTAATATTCTCCTGCTTATGTAAACACCCCGGTGTACTATTCTGTCAGCAAGACCCTGTTACTATTGTTGATGACATCCCGGTAGCTACCGATGGACGAGAACTTTTCCTATTGGTTCGCCTCGTTTCAACGAGCGGGAAAATGATTCTCTTCGTCCCTCGCCCTTGGTATCGATGTTGTTGCCGACATAGCTGACAGGCTATCCTCTGACATACCTTGCTTGCATGATCGTGCAAATCGTCACTGCCTTCCTACTTTTAACCCACATGGTGGGCCCATAACCCACAGGTCCTAGGATCGAAACCTGACTCTCCTGTACACCTTGTTGTCAAAGTTATTCCTCGCGCTTGACTTCATATGTAATTCACGGGCCACCTGCCAAGTGATCTATTCTAGTATCAGACACAATACTTATTCTCGTTGCTCTAGACCCCTTTCACACTTTGTTTCAGGCATCGAACGATTCCCTACCCACTTGAAACTTCTCATGGTACCTACTTACCTTGCTCTCGATATTGTCTTAAGTTTCCATTCAAGAGTTACTTTTTACCACATTCCCTGAGTTATAAACCAAGATAGCCACCTTGTAGAGTTCCATTCTTCCAAAGCTACCCCTTATCCTTTTCGTAAGTACGAAGGAGTTCCTGAAGGAAGGATGCCCACTTCATCATGATGACCTCAGGCCGAAGTATGAAAACCTCAGCGTTATGGATCGACCACTTCGAGGAGAGCAACTAAGACCGAGAACACTCGCTAGAATTTCGTAACTAGAATCTTCTTTCCCCCTTACGCCTCCTAAATTTCGGGACAAGATTTCTTGTAGTGGAGGAGAATTGTGACGCCCGGATAATTAGACTACAGTAATTCCCTGCTAATGATGCCACGTCACCTCTATCACTGTAGTTAATCTCGGATTAGTTCAAAACCGATTCAAATTCAAAATTGAGTTAAAGGCAAACAACAAAAGTTTTTAAACATTTAAAACTAAAATGTTCTATATGTGCCAAATAATTCATAAGTAAATATGGTGAAGAAACCACTTTGTTATAAAATGCTTAAATGCTTAAAGATAAATAAAACAGCAGCAAAACAATTATTAGAAGCCTTTTATAAATTTATAAAATATTAAACTATTTTATTGGGTTGAGAATTAAGGTGGCAGTAGTATATTTATAAATATGAATTTAAGTGCTAGTGTTTATTTTTACAAAACTGTAATAATAGGGTACTTAAAAGAAAATAGAAAAGAAATAAAAGAAAAGCAAAAGCAAAAGGAAGTAAAGCCCCACCCCTCGGGCCTTAGCAACTAGGCAGGCCCTGCCGGTAGTGGCCCACAGGCCACAACCCCCTTCCCCGGTCACCCCTTTCTCTCCCTCCTGTTCAATCGACCGACCGACCGACCACACCGCTCGTCCCCGCCGGACCTGGTGCGGCGCCCCGTGCTGCCACGCCGACTGGGGGATAAGGCCACTCCCTGGCGCCTCGGTCCCCTGCCACTTTCCCCACTCGACCCCCTCCCCTTCCTCCCTCGCTCGCCTCTCTCTCGATCTGGATCGAGGCCGAGCGCCGCGGTCGCCGTGTGGTGCCCATAACCGCGGCCACCGCCGTTGATTTGCCAGCACACCGTGCCTGCGAGGTCCGCCTCAGGGTCTTCTTCCACTACACCGATGAACGCCTCCGGAGGAGCACCAAGACGACGCGACCGAACCCCGTCTCCAACCTTCTGCATCGCAGGCGGCCATCTTCAATTCGCCACCACCGGAGACTCCCGAGCCCGCTGCCTGTCCGTACAAGCACCGCTGTGAGGTCCTCTCCCGGATCCTCTCTCTCCCTGCTTCGATTTGTCGTCGTTGAGGTCTTCCCCGTGCTGCGCCGCCATGGCCGAAGCTCGCTCGGCGCGTGCTCGCCCGCGGCCCTGACCACGCCCGTCTCCGGGCTCCCCCAGCGCAGGCCCACAAGCTCCTGGGCGCCCCCGCACACGCGACCCACGCCATCCGGTCGCGCTCTGCAACTGACCCGCTGCAGCCGCCGTGCACCTGCCTCCTCCCTTGCCTGCTGCTCGCGTTGCTACAGCCGCCGGCGACCGCTCCGCCTGCGCGCACGCGCCCTGTCCTGGGCCTGCGCCTCCCCCGGCGAGCCGCCCCGCGCCTGCCCCACGACGGCAAGGCCGTGTCTTCCGCGCCGTTGCCCCGCTCTCGGGCTTCCCCCGCTGCTCGCCTCGGGCCTCTGCTGCGGCGCCTCCCCTGGCCGCCCGCCCGGCTTCCCTCTGCCCTGGCGCGTCGTGGCCGCGCCGGCTCCGCCGACCACTGCCGCGGCTCGCCCCCACCCCGGCTCCCCTAGCCGCCCCCATCGCTACGCGCTCACCGCTCCCCCTCCTCATGTTAGGCCGCGCTCGGCCATGGCCAGGCCTCGTCCTGTGCTCGCGCGGGCGCAGCTCCCCTCTGTGGCCGGTTGAGGCCACTTCCAGGTGGGCCCGACCCTTAAAAAATAAATAAAAGAAATACTAGTTAAATAATTAATTAGTTTAGTTAATTAATTGTTTAGGATAATTAGTCTAACTCCCCTATGAAAGTGGCCCCCTCACTTAAATACCCCTTTAAAATAAAGGACAAGTCATTGTGTCAATGACATGTAGGCCCCGCTGACCCTTTTGACTAGTCAATGTTGACTGGTAAACTGCTGAGTGTGCATGCTGACCGGACCCCCTGGCCCACTGTTATACACTCTGGCTATTTCAGCACTAGGTGACAAAACTTTATTCTGGTTATTATTCGAATTAAACAATTTCAAAAATTCTAGATAATCATTAAAACTTTGATAAATCATAGAAAATAAACCGTAACTCGGATGAAAATATTTTGTACATGAAATTTGCTCAGAACAACGAGACGAACCCGGATACGCAGTCCGTTCGTCCGCCACACATCCATAGCATAGCGAACATGCAACTTTCCTCTCCGATTCATCTGTTCAAAAACGCGAAACACCGGAGATTCTTTCCCGGATGTTTTGCCCCTTTGCCGATATCACCTCCTACCGCGTTAGGGCACACCTAGCACCGCTCATTGTCATGACGTGCATCGTCATGCTTATGTTTGCATTGTATTTACTGTTTCTTCCCCCTCTTCTCTCCGGTAGACTACGAGACAGACGCTGTTGATGCCTAGTTCGACTACGAAGTTGATGACCCGTCCTTCTTGCCAGAGCAACCAGGCAAGCCCCCCCTTGATCACCAAATATCGCCTATTATTCTCTATATTGCTTGCATTAGAGTAGTGTAGCATGTTACTGCTTTCAGTTAATCCTATACTGCTGCATAGCCTGTCCTTGCTACCACTGTTGTTACCTTTACCTGCTATCCTACTGCTTAGTATAGGATGATAGTGTTCCATCAGTGGCCCTACACTCTTGTCCGTCTGCCATGCTATACTACTGGGCCGTGATCACTTCGGGAGGTGATCACGGGCATATACTATATACTTTACAATGTTACATTACCTGTGGTACTGTTCGGAGATGGGGGCTAAAGGGGCAGGTGGTTTCACCCAAGTAGTGGTGGGCCTGGGTTCCCGATGGCCCCCGACTGTTAGTTTGTGGCGAGCGACAGGGCAGGTTGAGACCACCTAGGAGAGAGGTGGGCCTGGCCCTGGTCGGTGTTCGCGGACACTTAACACGCTTAACGAGATCTTGGTATTTGATCTGAGTCTGGCCACTGGCCTATACGCACTAACCATCTACGCAGGGACAGTTATGGGCACTCGACGTCGTGGTATCAGCCGAAGCCTTCGTGACGTCAGCGACTGAGCGGCACGCTCCGGATTGGACTGGAACGCCTGCTAGGCTAGGTCTGCTTCCGGCCGCCCTCGCAACGTGCATGTGTGCAATGGGCGACGGGCCCAGACCCCTGCGCCATAGGATTTAGACCGGCGTGCTGACCTCTCTGTTGTGCCTAGGTAGGGCTGCGACGTGTTGATCTTCCGAGGCCGGGCATGACCCAGAAAAGTGTGTTCGAACAAAGGGGATCGAGTGTGTTGGGAAATGTGGTGCACCCCTGCAGGGAAGTTAATCTATTCGAATAGCCGTGATCTTCGGTAACAGGACGACTTGGAGTTGTACCTTGACCTTATGACAACTAGAACTAGATACTTAATAAAACACACCCTTTCAAGTGCCAGATATAACCCGGTGATCGCTCTCTAACAGGGCAACGAGGAGAAGATCGCTGGGTAGGTTTATGCTATGCGATGCTACTTGGTGAACTTACCATCTACTCTCTTCTACATTCTGCAAGATGGAGGTGGCCAGAAGCGTAGTCTTCGACAGGACTAGCTATCCCCCTCTTATTCCGGCTTTCTGTAGTTCAGTCCACATATGATACCCTTAATCCATTTGATACCAATGCATACATATGTAGTGTAGCTCCTTGCTTGCGAGTACTTTGGATGAGTACTCACGGTTGCTGTGCTCCCTCTTTTCCTCCTTTCTATACCCGATTGCTGCGACCAGACGTTGGAGCCCAGGAGCCAGACGCCAGTGTCGATGACGACTACTACTACTACTCGGGAGTTGCCTACTACTACGTGCAGCCCGCTGACGACGACCAGGAGTAGTTAGGAGGATCCCAGGCAGGAGGCCTGCGCCTCTTTCGATCTGTATCCCAGTTTGTGCTAGCCTTCTTAAGGCAAACTTGTTTAACTTATGTCTGTACTCAGATATTGTTGCTTTCGCTGACTCGTCTATGATCGAGCTCTTGTATTCGAGCCTTCGAGGCCCCTGGCTTGTAATATGATGCTTGTATGACTTCTTTTATTTGTAGAGTTGTGTTGTGATATCTTCCCGTGAGTTCCTGATCTTGATCGTACACGTTTGCGTGTATGATTAGTGTATGATTGAATAGGGGGCGTCACACCTACATTATATTTATGAACTGGAGCTAGTGTCGTATCGCCCTATGTTATAACTTTTGTATGAGGAATCGCATCCGAGATAATTATCTATCACCGCTCCAATGCCTATGCGCTTTCCATATATTGATCTTTGCTTAGTTACTTTTCCGTTGCCATTGTTACAATTACTACAAAACTGCTACTGTTACTTTTGCTATCGTTACCGCTACTATCATATTACTTTGCTAATAAATACTTTACTGCAGATATTAAGTCTTTCAGGTGCGGTTGAATTGACAACTCAACTGTTAATACTTGAGAATATTCTTTGGCTCCCCTTGTGTCGAATCAATAAATTTGGGTTGAATACTCTACCCTCGAAAACTGTTGCGATCCCCTATACTTGTGGGTTATCAAGACTATTTTCTGGCGCCGTTTCCGGGGAGCATAGCTCTATTCTTTGAGTCACTTGGGATTTATATCCGCTGATCACTATGAAGAACTTGAAAGATAAAAGAACCAAGATTTATCCCTCAACTACGAGGGGAGGTAAGGAACTACCATCTAGCTCCGCACTTGATTCACCTTCTGTTTTGAGTAAACTTGCTACACCTACTCCTGCTATTCATTCTGATATGACGCATGTTATTGATGATGCCACTTCTGCTTTGCATGATACTTATGATGAAACTACTTCTATGCTTGCTAATATTGTGCCACTAGGTGAATTTCTTGATTAACAACTTGCTAGGGTTAGAGAGAATGAAATTATTGAAACTGATAATATTGATGAAAGTGATGATGAAGATTCTCCCCCTAGATATGAATTGCCTGTTGTGCCTGAGGGTTATGTTATGGATGAAGAAACTGCTAGAGATTTTTTAGCTTGCAATGATAGATATGATCTTACGAAACTGTTAGCTAAGCTGAAAGAAAAATCTTTGAATGCTAGAATGAAATATGACCCTGCTTTTGCTACTTCACCTATATGTATTTCTGATAAGGATTATGATTTCTCTATCGATACCAAGTTATTTACTTTGGTTGAATCTGATCCTTTTTATGGCTATGAATCCAAAACTGTTGTGGCACATCTTACTAAATTAAATGATATAGCCACCCTATTCAGTAATGATGAGAAAACTAGCTATTACTTTATCCTTAAGTTTTTTCCGTTCTCATTAAAGGGTGATGCTAAAACATGGTTTAATTCTCTTGATCCTGGTTGTGTGTGTAGTCCCCAGGATATGATTTATTACTTCTCTGCTAAATATTTCCCCGCTCATAAGAAACAAGCTGATTTAAGGGAAATATACAATTATGTGCAAATTGAAGAAGAGAGTGTCCCACAAGCTTGGGGGAGGCTTCTCCAATTACTTAATGCTTTGCCTGATCATCCTCTCAAGAAAAATGAAATAATTGATATCTTTTATAATGGACTAACTGATGCTTCTAAAGACCACGTGGATAGTTGTGTTGGTTGTGTTTTCAAGGAAAGAAATGTTGATCAAGCTGAATTGCTATCGAATAATATGTTGAGTAATGAAAATGCTTGGACACTTCCTGAACCAACTCCTAAGCCAACTCCGAAGAAAAGGGGTATTCTATTTCTCAGTCCTGAAGATATGCAAGAGGCAAAGAAATCTATGAAAGAAAAGGGTATTAAAGCTGAAGATGTTAAGAATTTACCACCTATAAAAGAAATACATGGTCTTGATAACCCGACATAGGTAGTGAAGGTAAATTCTCTCTGTAGATTTGATGAAGGTGATATCCCTCATTATAAGTCTGCTAGCCAATGCTTAGATGAGTTTGATAATTTTATTGTTAAGCAAGAAAACTTCAATGCTTATGTTGGTAGACAATTGAAATGCAATGCTGATATGCTTGAACACTTGAGTGATTATATGTCTAGAGTTAAAGGTGAACTTAAACTTATTAGTAAACATGCTTCTATGGTGACCACTCAAGTAGAACAAGTACTTAAGGCTCAGAATGATTTGCTCAATGAATTAAATAATAATAAAAATGATAATGCTGTTAGAGTTGTGACTAGAGGGGGTAAAATGACTCAGGAACCTTTGTATCCTGAGGGCCACCCTAAGAGAATTGAGCAAGATTCTCAGAGAACTAATGTTGATGCACCTAGTTCTTCTAAGAAGAAGAAAAAGAAAAATGATAGGACTTTGCATGCTTCTAGTGAACCTGTTGTAGACACACCTGAGAATCCCAATGATATTTCTATTTCTGATGCTGAAACACAATCTGGTAATGAACATGAACCTAGTGATAATGTTAATGATGATGTTCATGTTGATGCTCAACCTAGCAATGACAATGATGTAGAGATTGAACCTGCTGTTGATCTTGATAACCCACAATCAAAGAATCAATGTTATGATAAGAGAGACTTTGTTGCTAGGAAGCACGGTAAAGAAAGAGAACCATGGGTTCAAAAACCAATGCCTTTTCTTCCTAAACCATCCAAGAAAAAGAATGATGAGGATTTTGAGCATTTTGCTGAAATGATTAGACCTATCTTTTTGCGTATGTGTTTGACTGATATGCTTAAAATGAACCCTTATTCTAAGTATATGAAAGATATTGTTACTAATAAAAGAAAGATACCGGAAGCTGAAATTTCCACCATGCTTGCTAATTATAATTTTAAAGGTGGAATGCCAAAGAAACTAGGAGATCCCGGAATACCAACTATACCATGCTCCATTAAAAGAAACTATGTTAAAACTGCTTTATGTGATCTCGGAGCCGGTGTTAGTGTTATGCCTCTCTCTTTATATTGTAGACTTGATTTGAATAAGTTGACACCTACTGAAATATCTTTGCAAATGGCTGATAAAGCAATTGCTATACCTGTCGGTGTTTGTGAGGATGTGCCGGTTGTGGTTGCAAACGTTACTATTTTAACAGACTTTGTTATTCTTGATATTCCTGAGGACGATAGTATGTCCATTATTCTTGGAAGACCCCTTTTGAATACTGCAGGGGCTGTTATTGATTGCAACAAAGGCAATGTCACTTTTCATGTTAATGGTAATGAGCATACGGTACACTTTCCAAGGAAACAACCTCAAGTCCACAATATCAATTCTATTGGAAAAAATCCAACAATTACTGTTGGAGGTTTTGAATTTCCTCTTCCTACTCTCAAGAAGAAATATGATATTCTTATTGTTGGGGACGTGCATATCCCCGTTGAGGTAACCTAGTATTATTCGAATTTTTTTCGGTTTCATGCGATTCTGAATGAGTTTGTGAACAAGACTTGATCAACCTTGTTAGTTGATTCCTTTTGATGAGCATGAGATGGATGAAGTTAGAAAGCACAACTCTCTGTACCCTCCTTTTACTTTCTGTTATTTAGATTAAATAAAGAAATAATAGTTTTTCTGTGTGTATTCTGAATTATCCTTGCAATAAAAAATACCCCGAAAATAAAAGTTCTCCAAATGCCCTGAAAATGAAATATGATTTTTTGTAGAATATTTAAGAATTATTGGCACTGAGAACACACCAGAGGGGGCAACCACGTGGCCACGAGGGTGCAGGGCGCGCCCTACCCCCTAGGCATGCCCCTGCCTCGTGGGCCCCTCGTGGCCCCCTCCACTTATTATTGCACCCACACACTCCTTCTTCCTCCAGAAAATTCACCACACAGCTCAAACCTGAGTTCTAGCTTATCTTGTTGCCATTTTCGATCTCCTTACTCAAAGCTCCATTCACAAAACTACTTTGGGGGATTGTTCTTCGGTATGTGACTCCTTCAATGGTCCAATTAGTTTTTGTTCTAATGCTTTATTTATTGCAAATTTTTGTTGCTTAGGTGACCCTATTCTTGAGCTTGCATGTCAAATTTATTTGGTCCCAAGTAGTTCTATTGCATGATATGGCCTCTAGGCACTTGTGGGAGTAGTTGCTATCAATCTTGTTGAGTTTGGTTCACTTTTATTTTAAGTTACTAAATTTTTTAGAAAATTTTCAGAGGAAATGATGAAGAGATTGTTGAGGGGCTCTTCGAGCCGAAGCTTGAAGGATAAGCAAAGTGAAGAGAATACGAAGCCCAAATATAATCTCCCTCGCACTGCGGAGGTTCGGCCGTGCGAATGGCCTTGTAATGAGTTCTTGAGAGCAGCCGGGATTTATGAAGACTTTTATTATTTGGCTGAGAATGCAGGCCTCACCGACTTCCTCCACGACCAGCTCAAACAGTATCTCCTACTCACTAATTTTTTTGTGCAAAATTTTCATTTCCATGCTAGGAGGTCTCCACCTTATGTGGATATTTATTTGTATGATGAGTATAAGGAGATGTCACTTTATGAATTTTTGCGGTTTGTGAGTTACCCTTTGAGGGCAGCATAGAGGAATCACATCGTAATGATGTGGAAGGGTTTATTGATATGATTGTTGTAGGGGAAACGAGGAAAGTTTCCGATGCAAGAATTACTAGCATACATTTTCCTGTTCTACGTTACTTTGCAATATTTGCTAGTAGATGCTTAATTGGTCGCAGGAACAGTGGAAACCTTAGTGCCCCTGATATTGTTATTTTGCGCCATGCCTTGTTTCGTGATGCTACTTTCAGTTTAGGCACTATTGTTGCTAAACGGTTAAATCTGAACCGTACGAAGGGTCCCATCTTTGGAGGCATCTTTGCTTTGCGCCTTGCTGCACACTTTAACATACCTATTAGGCATTATGAGAAAGAGGAAAAGTTGCTGCCTCCTATTTTCTTAGATTATAAAAGTACGGTAGCACATGATTTTATTCGCGAGGATAAGGAGAAGAGACTCATTTATAGACTGATATTTGATAAAAATTACTTTGAGGCTATTACCTTGCCTGCTCCCTCTTTGTTCAACATATTTTCAGGCACGTACCTTGTTTTGCCGGAGGCCGTTCATGCATACCGGAGCCTGACATCAGCTCCAGAGCCTGAGCCGGAGTCACCACTTGATCCTCACCATTGGTATGTTTATCAGTGGGATCCGGAGGAGATCGCTAACTAGTGGCACCCTGAGGATCCTCCTTAGTACACTGGAGAGGACCATTTTGATCCATGGGCATAGACCAACTTAGGCCAAAAGCCTAAGCTTGGGGGAGTACGTATTTCTCACCGACATTACATTCATGTCCACACACTCATGCCAGTTGTCGGCACTCATACTTTTTCATTGTACTATCCATGTCAGTTTATTTTCTTTTCCAGTTTTCTTCTTGCATGTTTGAAAAACCTTAAGAAAAAAAATTAGTTGTAGCTTTTAGCTAGTTTACTTTCTATGCCTATAATAGTAATAATTAAAAGAAACCCAAAAAGATTTCTTGTTCTTCTTTTGCTTGTTGGGAGCTTTCCCGTGTAAATAGTTTTGTTTCTTTTCTTTTCTTTGGGGGTCGAGAGGAGAAGACCATGATGAAAATGTTGAAGTGGCTCTCATATGCATTATTGTTGATCTAACCAAGAGCCCATATTACCTTGTCTTCTCCTGTATATTGAATGCTTGTAGATTCCAGCTTAGTCCAATGCACGTGCACTATTATTATTATCCGCACCATTTGGTCATGCAAGTGAAAGGCAATAATGACGATATATGATGAACTGATTGAGATGAGAAAAGCTGGTATGAACTCGACCTATCTTGTTTTTGTAAATATGATTAGTTCATCGTCCCTGATTCAGCCTATTATGAATGAAACATGTTTGCAGTGACAATTAGAGATTATAGTTTCTCATGCCATGCTTAAGTAGCTAGGAGTTTATAATGGTTTACCTTGCATGCCAACATGTTATTAAAATGGTTGTGATGTGGTATGATAGGGTGGTATCCTCCTTTGAACGATTCGAGTAGCTTGACTTGGCACATGTTCACCCATGTAGTTCAAACAAAATCAACATAGCCTCCACGATGTTTATGTTCATGGTGAATTATATCCTACTCATGCTTGCACTCAGTGTTGATTAATTTTAATGCATGTTTATGACTGTTGTCGCTCTCTAGCTGGTCGCTTCCCAGTCTCTTTCTGGCCTTCACTTGTACTAAGCGGGAATACTGCTTGTGCATCCAATTCCATAAACCCCAAAGTTATTCCATATGAGTCCACCATACCTTTCTATATGCGGTATCTACCTGCCGTTCCAAGTAAATTTGTATGTGCCAAACTCTAAACCTTCAAATGAAATTCTGTTTTGTATGCTCGAATAGCTCATGTATCAACTAGGGCTGTCTATATCTTATATGCTAGGCGGGTTATTCTCAAGAGGAGTGGACTCCGCTCCTCACTCACGAGAAAATGGCTGGTAACCGGGATGCCCAGTCCCATGCTCAAATGAGATCAAAATAATTGCAAACAAAACTCCCCCAGGATTGTTGTTAGTTGGAGGCACCCGTTGTTTCGGACAAGCCATGGATTTATGTTTGTTGGTGGTAGGGGGAGTATAAACTTTACCATTTTGCTTGGGAACCGCCTATAATGTGTGTAGCATGGAAGATATCGTGATCTCTTAGTTGTTATGTTGACAATGAAAGTATACCACTCAAAATATTATTTATATCTATTTCAAAATCGAGCTCTGGCACCTCTACAAATCCCTGCTTCCCTCTGCGAAGGGCTATCTATTTACTTTTGTGTTGAGTCATCATCCTCTTATTAAAAAGCACCAGTTGGAGAGCACCGCTGTCATTTGCATGCATTACTATTAGTTTACATTGAGTATGACTGTGGTTGGATCTCTTTTACCATGAATTACAATTTCCAGTTAGTCCTTGATCTTTAGAGGTGCTCTGCATTTATATTTTGCGGTCTCAGAAAGGGCTAGTGAGATATCATCTTGTTATATCATATTATGATTGTTTTGATAAAGTGTTGTCATCCGAGATTTACTATTATTGCTCGCTAGTTGATTATGCCATTGATATGAGTAAACATGAGACCTAAATGTTATTGTGAGTATGGTTAGTTCATAACCTTTGCTGAAAACTTAAATGCTGGCTTTACATATTTACAACAACAAGAGCAAACAGAGTTTGTATAAGTTTTTCTTTATCACTTTCAGTTTGTCAACTGAATTGCTTGAGGACAAGCAAAGGTTTAAGCTTGGGGGAGTTGATACGTCTCCAACGTATCTACTTTTATAAATACTTTTGCCCTTGTTTTGGACTCTAACTTGCATGATTTGAATGGAACTAACCCAGACTGACGCTGTTTTCAGCAGAATTGCCATGGTGTTATTTTTGTGTAGAAATAAAAGTTCTCGGAATCACCTGAAAATCAACGGAGAATATTTTTGGAATATATAAAAAATACTGGCAAAAGAATCAAGTCCAAGGGGCCCACACCCTATCCACGAGGGTGGGGGCACGCCTACCCCCCGGGCGCGCCCCTGCCTTGTGGGCCCCCTGGTGCTCCACCAACCTCAACTCCAACTCTATATATTCACGTTCAGGGAGAAAAAAATAAAGAGAAGGATTCATCGCGTTTTACGATACGGAGTCGCCGCCAAGCCCTAATATCTCTCGGGGGGATGATCTGGAGTCCGTTCGGGGCTCCGGAGAGGGGAATCCATCGCCATCGTCATCATCAACCTTCCTCCATCACCAATTTCATGATGCTCACCGCCGTGCGTGAGTAATTCCATCGTAGGCTTGCTGGACGGTGATGGGTTGGATGAGATTTATCATGTAATCGAGTTAGTTTTGTTAGGGTTTGATCCCTAGAGATTGATGTTGCTATGACTTTGCTATGCTTAATGCTTGTCACTAGGGCCCGAGTGCCATGATTTCAGATCTGAACCTATTATGTTTTCATGAATATATGTGAGTTCTTGATCCTATCTTGCAAGTCTATAGTCACCTTTTATGTGTTATGATCCGTTAACCCCGAAGTGACAATAATCGGGATACTTATCGGTGATGACCGTAGTTTGAGGAGTTCATGTATTCACTAAGTGTTAATGCTTTGGTCCGGTACTCTATTAAAAGGAGGCCTTAATATCCCTTAGTTTCCAATAGGACCCCGCTGCCACGGGAGGGTAGGACAAAAGATGTCATGCAAGTTCTTTTCCATAAGCATGTATGACTATATTCGGAATACATGCCTACATTACATTGATGAACTGGAGCTAGTTATGTGTCACCCTATGTTATAACTATTGCATGAGGAATCGCATCCGACATAATTATCCATCACTGATCCAATGCCTACGAGCTTTACATATATTGATCTTTGCTTAGTTACTTTTTCGTTGCCACTGTTACAATTACTACAAAACTGCTACTGTTACTTTTGCTACCATTACCGCTACTATCATATTACTTTGCTACTAAATACTTTGCTGCAGATATTAAGTGTTTCAGGTGCGGTTGAATTGACAACTCAACTATTAATACTTGAGAATATTCTTTGGCTCCCCTTGTATCGAATCAATAAATTTGGATTGAATACTCTACCCTCGAAAACTGTTGCGATCCCCTATACTTATGGGTTATCAGTAGATCCCATCATTTTATCCTTAGTAGCAACGATACATATGTGTCGGTTCCCTTTCTGTCACTGAGATCAAGCACCGTAAGATCGAACCCACTACAAAGCACCTCTTCCCATTGCAAGACAAATAGATCAAGTTGGCCAAACAAAACCCAAATATCGAAGAAGAAATACGAGGCTATAAGAGATCATGCATAAAAGAGATCAAAGAAACTCAAATACTTTCATGGATATAAAAAGATAGATCTGATCATAAACTCAAAGTTCATCGATCCCAACAGACACACCGCAAAAAGAGTTACATCATATGGATCTCCGAGAGACCATTGTATTAAGAATCAAGAGAGAGAGATGAAGCCATCTAGCTACTAACTACGAACCTGAAGGACTACAAAGAACTACTCATGCATCATCGGAGAGGCACGAATGGAGGTGGTGAACCCCATCCGAGATGGTGTCTAGATTGGATCTAGTGGTTCTGGACTCTTCGGTGGCTGGATCAATATTTCGTCGACTCCCCTAGGGTTTTGGGAATATTGGGGTATTTGTAGAGCAAAGAGGCGGCCCGGGGGCCACCCGAGGTGGGCATAACCCACCAGGGCATGCCTATGCCTCCTGGCGCGCCCTGGTGGGCTGTTCCTCCTTCTGGGAACCCCCCCGGCGTAGCCAGTGCCCATTGTGTTCCTTCTGGCCCATAAAAAATCTCCATAAAGTTTCGTGGCATTTGGTCTCCGTTTGATATTGATTTTCTGCGATGTAAAAAACAGCAACTGGCACTTGGCACTATGTCAATAGGTTAGTACGAAAAAATGATATAAATTTTTTTGAAATGATTATGAAACATCCAAGATTGATAATATAACAACATGGAACAATCAAAAATTATAGATACGTTGGAGACGTATCAGCATCCCCAAGCTTAACTCCTACTCATCCTCGAGTAGGGAAGTGATAAAAACAGAATTTTTGGCATGGAATGCTGCCTAACATGTCATATCATATTTCTTTTCTTTATAGCATGGACATTTGGACTTTTATATTGTTTAAAGCAATAGTCTAGTTTTGACATGATAATTTAAATACTCAAGTATATCAACAAGCAACCATGTCTTTCAAATTATCAACGCTAAAATAAGCTATCCCTAGCCCATCATGCCCAACCATTGGTCCATTCATCAAACACACTCGTATATTAGCTATGTCCAATACTCAAGTACGGTCATATTGCCTCCTAGTTGGTGCTTTTATAAGTGAAGATGGAGACTCAAATTCAAAATAAAAATTGCATAAAGTAAAAGATAGGCCCTTCGCAGAGGGAAATAGGGATTTGTAGAGGTGCTAGAGCTCAAAGCGAAAAACTTAGAGATAAAAACATTTTGGGAGGTTTATCCATCCCACCAACGAAAACGACTTAGAGTTCCCAATACTTTCCATGCTTAGATATATCATAGGCGGTTCCCAAATAGAAAATAAAGTTTTATTCCTTTTTCCACCATACTTTCACTTTCCATGGCTAGCCGTATCCACGGTTGCCCTCCATACCAACACTTTCCAAGGAATTTATTATTTGACAACATAAAGTAAATTCATTTTTTTGCATTTTCGGACTGGGCATCCCAAATACCTTTGCCTTACTCTTGTGCAATGACAAGTGAATAAACACTCATCTTGAGAATAACACATCTAGCATGGAAAATATTAGCCACCCCTCACCGCTCCGCGAGCGAAACAAACACACAAAACAAAAGTTTATTTTTGAAAATTAGAGATGGCACATGCAAATTTGCTTAGAATGGCAAAAGAATACCGCATATAGGTAGATATAGTGGACTCATGTGGCAAAACTGGGTTAATGGTTTTTGGATGCACAAGTAGTGATCATACTTAGTGCAAAATTAAGGCTAGCAAAAGATTGAGAAGCGACCAACCAAGAAACGAATAATCTCATAAGCGAGCATTAAGCATAACTAACACCGAATAATGCACATAAGTAGGATATAATTTCATTGCATAACTATTGACTTTCATGCTTGCATAGGGAATCACAAACCTTAACACCAATATTCTTACTAAAGCATAATTACTCATCAAGATGACTCACATATCACATCATCATATCTCAAAACTATTACTAAGAATCAAGTTTATTTCGTCCATTGATCTTCATGAAAGTTTTTATTATATCCTTCTTGGATATTTATCACTTTGGGATTAATTTTCATATGTTGCTTTTCATAAGCTCAAACAAATATAAGTGAAGATCATGAGCATAATATTTCTTTCTCTCAAATTAATTTAAGTGAAGCAAGAGAGAATTTCTTGAAATTTTTACTAACTCTCAAATAAATCTAAGTGAATCAAGAGAGCATTTATTCAAAAAATACTAAAGCACACCGTGCTTAAAAATATATAAGTGAAGCACTAGAGCAAGTCCATAGCTCATAAAGAATTTAAGTGAAGCATAGAGAGCAATTCTAACAAGTCATGACATAATTTCAGCTCTCTCAAATAGGTGTTTCCAGCAAGGGATCAAGACTTAAAACACAAAATAAAACAAGCAAAGACTCATATCATACAAGTCGCTCCAAGCAAAACACATAGTATGTGACGAATAAAAATATAGTTTCGAGTAAAATACCGGTGGTCGTGAGAAGAAAGAGGGGATGTCACTCGGGGGCATCCACAAGCTTAGTTGGTTGCTCATTTTTGGATAATAGCTTGGGATGCCGGGGCATCCCCAGTCTTAGGCTCTTCTACTCCTTATTCCTTCATCCATCGTAAGATAACCCAAACCATGAAAACTTCAATCACACAAAACTCAACAAAACCTTCGTGAGATCCGTTAGTATAAGAATAATAAATCACTACTATAAGTGCTGTATCAAACCAATTCATATTTTGTTCGTGTATTATATCTAATGTATTCCAACTTTTCTATGGAAAAAACCCATCAAAGAAAACCATAGAGCCATCAAAATAAGCACACAACACAAAGAAAACAGAATCTGTCAAAACAGAACAGTCTGTAGCAATCTGACTATTTAGAATACTTCTGTAACCAAAAATTTTGAAAAATTAGGAAGACCTGAGTAATTTGTATATTGATCTACTTCAGGTGGAATGGGTATTTTATCACTCTCCAGTAAAAAACGAAAATTACTTTTGTGAGCACAAAAGTTTTTGTTTTTTTCAGCAAGATCAAACAACTATCACCCAAGAAGATCCTAAAGGCTTTACTTGGAACAAACACTAATTAAAACATAAAAAACACAATCATAACAGAAGCATAATTGTTCTAACACTCAAAAATAGGAAGCAAAAAGCAAAAATAATTTTTATTCGTTGGGTTGCCTCCCAACAAGCGCTATAGTTTTACGCCCTTAGCTAGGAATAAAGTAAGGATCTAAGTTTTGTATTCCAAAGTTTTAGCAACTTTTGTAAGGGTTTTCTCAAAACCGGGAAGCTCTTTACGCTTCCCCAAATTTTCCGGAAAAGAAACCATCTTTAGATCCAAAATATCCAATCGCTTATTACAAAGAGTAATAAGGGTATTCATGCGATTGATACTACCATTGAGATGTTTGAGAGGTTCGTTATATCTTTGTAATTCAACCATGTGTTTATGCAAATCACCAAGTTTGTCCAGCATTTGAACTCCCTCTGGGGTGAAAGTAAACCCCTTCTTTTGAGGTGGAATCCCCAAAATTCCTTCTAAAATTTCATAGGCAGCATTAGCATCAAGCTCAATAAAATTCCCTTTAGCCGCAAAATCTAGGAGTTGTCTATGATGCAAAGTTAATCCTACGTAAAAATTACGAAGCAAAACCTTAGCGTCCCCCTTTAGATTGGAAATACGATACGATTCCATAAGCCTATACCAAGCATCTTTCAAATTTTCTCCTTGTCTTTGTTTGAAGTAAAGCACTTCAAAATCTGGTGACAAAGGAGGAGTAGGCACACTAGCCATTATGGCTAGGAAGCAAGAACACAGATAGATCTGGCAAGAAAACGGCGAACGGAAAAGAGGGGCGAATAAAACGGCAATTTTTTTGTGAAGTTGGGGAGAGGAAAACGAGAGGCAAATGGAAAATAATGTAAATTGCGAGGAGATGAGATTTTTGATTAGGAACCTGGTATATGTTGAAGATCCTCCCTGGCAACGGCACTAGAAATTGGCACGTGGCCAGGAGAATATCTTGACTTGATCCTCCCCGGCAACGGCACCAGAAATTCCTTTTGATGTCGCTTGAAGCTACGTCGGTATTTCCCCAAAGAGGAAGGGATGATGCAACACAGTGGCAGTAGGTATTTCCCTCAGATATGAAACCAAGGTTATCGATCCAGTAGGAGAACCAAGCAACACAACGTAAACAGCCCCTGCACATAGATAACAAATCCTCGCAACCCAACGTGTTATAGGGGTTGCCAGTCCCTTTCAGGTAACGATGCCAGAAATTGGTGCGTGACGGAAAAAAGTTGTAATAGATTGAATAAATAGATCGCAAATGAAATAAAGTGCAGCAAAGTATTTTTGGATTTTTGGATTAATAGATCTGAAAATAAAAGCAAATAAAAGTAGATCGCAAAGGCAAATAATATGAGAAAGAGACCCGGGGGCCGTATATTTCACTAGTGGCTTCTATCTAGAAAAATAGCAAAGCCATGGGTGAACAAATTACTGTTGGCAATTGATAGAACTTCAAATACTCATGACGATATCCAGGCAATGATCATTATATAGGCATCACGTCCAAGATTAGTAGACCAACTCCTTCCTGCATCTACTACTGTTACTCCACACATCGACCGCTATCCAGCATGCATCTAGTGTATTAAGTTCATGGAGAAACAGAGTAATGCAATAATAACGATGACATGATGTAGACAAGATCTATCTATGTAGAGATAGACCCCATCGCTCTATCCTTAGTAGCAACAATACATACGTGTCGGTTCCCTTTCTGTCCCTGGGATCAAGCATCGTAAGATCGAACCCGCTACAAAGCACCTCTTTCCATTGCAAGATAAATAGATCAAGTTGGCCAAATAAAACCCAAATATCGGAGAAGAAATATGAGGCTATAAGAGATCATGCATAAAAGAGATCAAAGAAACTCAAATACTTTCGTGGATATAAAAAGATAGATCTGATCATAAACTCAAAGTTCATCGATCCCAACAAACACACCGCAAAAAGAGTTACATCATATGGATCTCCGAGAGACCATTGTATTGAGAATCAAGAGAGAGAGAGAGATGAAGCCATCTAGCTACTAACTACGGACCCAAAGGTCTACATAGAACTACTCACACATCATCGGAGAGGCACCAATGGAGGTGATGAACCCCATCCGAGATGGTGTCTAGATTGGATCTGGTGGTTCTAGACTCTGCGGCGGCTGGATCAATATTTCGTCGACTCCCCTAGGGTTTGGGGAATATTGGGGTATTTATAGAGCAAAGAGGCGGTCTGGGTGGCACCCGAGGTGGGCACAACCCACTATGGCGCGCTTGGGCCTCCTGGCGCACCCTGGTGGGTTGTGCCTCCCTCGGGGCACCCCCAGGCGCAGCTAAGGCCCATTGTGTTCCTTCTGGCCCATAAAAAGTCTCCGTAAAGTTTCATGGCATTTGGACTCCGTTTGATATTGATTTTCTGCGATGTAAAAAACATGGAAAAAACAGCAACTGACACTTGGCACTATGTCAATAGGTTAGTACGAAAAAATGATATAAAATGACTATAAAATGATTATAAACATCCAAGATTGATAATATAACAACATGGAACAATAAAAAATTATATATACATTGGAGACGTATCGCTCGTTACAAATTATCTTTATATCAAACTACTCTGCTACTTACAATTTCAGCACTTGCACACATTACCTTGCTAAAAACCACTTGTCATTTCCTTCTGCTCCTCGTTGGTTTTGACACTCTTACTTATCGAAAAGAGCTACAATTGATCCCCTATACTTGTGGGTCATCAATCCCCAAGAGGGAGCGCAAACGCACATTAAGGGATGTCTATGCTGTAGAGCCCGTCGCCCCAAAATTCAACCCATGGTCGGCTTGTCCGATCACTTTTGATCGCAGGGACCACCCAACTGAAAGGATCGATACGGTTGACTAGAGGGGGGGGGGGGGGAATAGGAAACTAACAATTTTTAGCCTTTCTTTACCAAATTAAAGTTTGCATCAAAGTAGGTTGTCTAGATGTGCAACTAGGTGAGCAACCTATATGATGCAACAACAACAAGCATACAAGCAAGCACGGGAAGTAACACTAAAAAGCTTGCACAAGTAAAGGTGCGAGATAACCAAGAGTGGAGCCGGTGAAGACGAGGATGTGTTACCGAAGTTCCTTCCTTTTGAGGGGAAGTACATCTCCGTTGGAGCGGTGTGGAGGCACAATGCTCCCCAAGAAGCCACTAGGGCCACCGTATTCTCCTCACGCCCTCACACAATGCGAGATGCCGTGATTCCACTATTGGTGCCCTTGGAGGCGGCGACCGGACCTTTAAAAACAAGGTTGGGGCAATCTCCACAACTTAATCAGAGGCTCCCAACAACACCATGAAGCTTCACCACAATGGACTATGGCTCTGTGGTGATCTCAACCGTCTAGGGTGCTCAAACACCCAAGAGTAACAAGATCCGCTAGGGATTGGTGGGGGAATCAAATTTCTCTTGGTGGAAGTGTAGATCGGGGCCTTCTCAACCAATCCCGAGCAACTCAACAAGTTTGATTGGCTAGGGAGAGAGATCGGGCGAAAATGGAGCTTGGAGCATTAATGGAGCTTTTGGGGGGAAGAGGTAAGTCAACGAAGAAGAAGAGGACCCCCTTTTATAGAAGGGGATCCCATCCAATCGTTACCCCCAAAACAGCCCCGCAGAGGGCAGTACTACCGCAGGTGGCAGCGGTACTACCGCTGGACCCAGCGGTACTACCGCTCCCCCTTGCGGTACTACTGCCCAGCCTGGGAGGGCTTGAAGAGAGAGTAGGAATCATGCCCAGCACGGTACTGCCGCGGAGGTAGGGCGGTACTACCGCCCTCGAGTGGTACTGCCGCTTCTCCTACCACTGCAAAGTGCCACTCAACCCGACACGAGATGCGACCCCCTCGAGTCGATACGATAGTAGCCCGGTACCGCAGTGGTACTACGGCTGAGAACCAGAAGCGGTACTACCGCTCAGACACAAAACATCACAACTGCAAGGGAACAAAATCTCCAGTCGAAGAGGAAAGGCACAAAGGGTGAGAGAAGGATGTGTACGTGTTGATTCCACCCAAGCCATACCAAAGCGGACCCCCTCTTGATAGAACGGTGACTCCTACGAAACTAGTCCACCAAACAAGAAATGAAAGAGCTACACCGTCTTGAAAAACACTTCGAGGGGAAGGAAATCGTCGCGTGCCAAAGGATGAATCTCTGAAAGGCTCAAAGCACACGGTTAGTCCACAAACATGTTGTCATCAATCACCAAAACTACATCGAGAGAGATATGCCGTAACAATCTCCCCCTTTTTGGTGGATTGATGACAACCAGGGATTTACACAGGGATAAGGCAATAAAGTAAAGATACTTAGAACTACAAAATATAGACGTGCTCCCCCTGAATGTGTGCACCTAGTTAGTAGGCCTTTGGAATGCAAGACACACACATTAGGATCAACACTCCCCCTATATTTTATAGTCCAACAATCTAAGCACAGGATACATGAGAGCAGGGTATATAACAGGATAAGCATGTAACTCATAAGATACCAAAGTACTAGATAGACATAGATAATGAAGATTAAAGATAAGGTAGCATATGTCTCACACCATATGTCTGGAACTTAGGTCTAACTGGCACAAAACCAAACAAAGCAAATGGCGATAAAACACAACAACACCACAAACCACAAAGACACACCCGCAACACGGCAACAGCAACAACACAAATCCCTAAACTCTCTCCCCCTTTGGCATCGAGACACCAAAAGGGCAAAGGGCGTTGCTACGGCTCCAGGTGATAGCACGCTAAGGAACTCGAACATCACATCCCAGCGGGATCGTCTGCACCGCCGTCATTGGTCGGAAACTATTCTGTGTCTGAATCGGTCCACTGGCAATGCTACCGAACCCACTCCTCCTCATCAGTGATCCTCTCCTCAGATCCGCTGTTAACAGTGGCACCCAACTGGTGCATGAGCTCCTTGTGACGTCTGCGGGCCTTCTTCTCAGATACATGAGACATGTACCGGCCATGAGACTCCATGCAGAAAATTTTCTTCATCTTGCGCTTAATCCTCTTAGCCCATGAGGGCTCCACACCGGAGGGCTCATAGTCCTCATCCTTGTCGGCCTCAGCCTCGTCCTCGGTCTCCCTGTCAGCCTCAGAAGGTGGATCACCAGATCGAGGGGCCTGGGTGCCCCAGTTGTCCTTCTTCCTTAGACGCTTGATATCATAAGAAATCAACTCTCTAGTTTCCAGCGCACTCCTGGGATAGTGATGTGCCCAGGCCTTCTCAATGAGCAGCATGATGAAAGGACCATAGATCAGGCACTTGCGCTCAGAAATGGCAGAAAGAAGTTCAAACCACATAACATGAGAAATGTCCAGGGACTCTCCAGTGTTTGCTTCATTCTCATGCTGGCAGAAGAGAAGCATGTCCACAAGATAGGAGTGGACCATATATCCAGATTCCCAATGCGAGGGAAAAGAGTCTCTCGGAAGACCCGGTGAAGGATGTCCAGATAGGTAGACAGCTCATAGGTTACCTTCTTTGTCTTGGGGTTAACCTTCTTAGAACAGTAGGGCCAGAGGGCTTGCTTGTGAGTGGAGGTGACATTGCGGTGAGGACGGAAGCCGACTGGATTCTCAAGCCCGTGATCTTCCACCCCAAGTAACTCCATGAAGGCCTTCCACTTGACAGTGAGCAACTTGCCATTGGTCATCCAAGTCAGAGACCTTTCTACATCAGTTCCAAGATGGACAGCGGCATAGAATTGGCATATCAAATCGGCATCAAAGTCCTTGTTGAACTGCATGATTCTGAGAATGTTCAACTGAGTGCACATATGAAGGGCTTCGCCAAAGTACTCAGGGTCCTTTTCCATAGGATCGGTGTCGATGGAACGAACATCAACAAAGTGATTCTTCTTAGCCTTGATCACATCATAGAAGATGGCAAACTGAAAGCGGTTCCAGAATGGGCGGTTGACCAAAGTGGGATCTTGGTCTTCCTCATAGGGGTTGCAGCGATGCTTTGCTCAAAATTCCTTGGCAGTCATCTCAGACACAGTCTTTCCCTTTGGCTTGCTTGCCGATCTCTTCGAGAGCTGAGGCGGCGGTGGATCACTTGAGGTAGCACCCGCTGGCGGCGATGGAGCACTAGTGGAACCACCTGCTGACTCAGATGTGCGGTAGCACTTTGACGTTGCACGACTGGGGTTGACACGGCGGACCTGCTGCTCAGGATGATCATCACCTGGAACCAAACACACGAGCAGAAGAAACAACACGAAATAAAGAGCATAAGCCACCAAACAAAACAACAAGGATCAAAACATGGTAGGAAATGATGGAACAGGGCATGTAGCGGTAGTACTGTGACCCAACCGCGGTAGTACCGCTTGCGTGGTAGTACCGCTCAAGGAGGGCGGTAGTACCGCTCAAGACGGGGAACGGCGGTTCCCTTATCGCCGTGGACAGATCCGGCACTACCGGAGATGCCAAATTAAAAAATAAGCCTACCAAACTTCAATCCAAAGGGCCTAGAAGCCATCTCCATCCTACTCAAGCCTCGACTTATCCAAAAGACGAGAAAAACAATGCCTATTGCCCCTAAAAACTAGATGCAAGATCTAGGCAAAGAGAGAATGGGATCGGGGGCAATACCGGCATCCATGGCTAGAGGACGTGCTGGGGATCGACTCCACCAGAGGAAATGGAGAGGGATGGCACAAAACGGCGGCCGGCCGAGGCCTTCCTGCGGCGTGGCGTCGCTGGAGCGACGAAGAAGACGAGCGAGTGGGGGCGAATGGGTATTGGGGAGAAAACAACTCCCCCTGCCCCGACATAACCCCCACTCCCCGCCCCGCAGAGGTAGTACCGCTTGACGCTTGTCAGCGGTAGTACCATGCACGCCGCAGTAGTACCGCTCTGCCGCAAAGAGGAGTGGCCAAAAGTCTTAGCTCAAGAAAAATAAACCGAACGAAAGTGAGAACAAACACACACACACACAACCGACAAAAACAAACCTCTCCAAGAGAGGACGGTGGCCGAGGCCACCTATGTTTGAGTTCATAGGTATGGCACCACGAAGATTTTAACCTTGGGCCCATGACCAACACTCATCTTTGAAGCACACGTACCATCAAAAATGGCTAATGTGAAAGAGTTTGATTAGTTTATGCATTATGGGGGGAGGGAAAGTTCATTGAGAGAACAACACTCCCCCTATGTCCATGCCTACACCTAAAATAGACAACAAGTTGAGTGTGGTGGGGTGTGCAAGGGTTCAAGTCACATTGCCCGAATCAATGATATTTAGCTCATGCCTTAACTCGCGAAATCTTGCTTCATCCAAAGGCTTCGTCAAAATATCTGCAAGGTTATCATGAGTGTTGACATAGTTGAGCCCGATCTCCCCTCGCCTAATATGATCCCGGATGAAGTGATACTGAATCTCAATATGCTTCATCTTGAAGTGTTGCACCGGGTTGAGAGAGATTTTGATGGCACTTTCATTGTACACCAAAGTGTCACTTTGTCACAAATGACACCGCAATCCTTTAAAATTTGCCTCATCCATAGAAGTTGTGCACAACAACTACCGGCAGCCACATACTCCGCTTTCGTGGACGAGAGAGACACGCAACTTTGCTTCTTGGAAGACCAACTCACCAAAGAGCAACCAAGAAATTGGCACCCTCCGGAAGTGGACTTCCTATCCACTTTGTCTCCCGCCCAATCCGAGTCCGAATAACCTAC